>NC_056629.2:206772450-207027450 GCF_002870075.4 Lactuca sativa | reverse complement strand
TAAACAATTTTTTTTTTCATATTTTGGAAATGATTATAGAATGACAGATCTAATAGAGATCCGTATGAAGCACATTATCTATAAATAAACAAAATATATCCGAACAATTCAATCAAAAATAATCCAAAAAAAGAAGATCTCAAACAGTTTAACGATCTCATTAGGAAGCAAATCCACACAATGATGTGCTTCATATGAATCTCTATTAGAATTGTCATCCTATAATCATTTCCAAAATATGAAAAAACAAACAAAACATAAAAAACATATAAGATTTCAAATATGATATGAATAACTAACAATTAGATTGTAGGAGATGAAGCTTCTTCCTTCGAATAAAACAAGTCGTGAAATAAGAATGACGTCGGCCTGGCTTGTGACCATGATGATATTGGCATGAGCAAATTATAATTAATCATGTTGGTATTCATCATATATGTCAAATATAACTACATAAAAAGGGTCTCATGGAAGCTTTAAAAGAAAGTGGCAAAAAGTAAAAAAGATGTATGTCGCCGAAAGGTTCTTATCTCATAGTATTAGTTACGCGCAACAAATGAAGACAAAAGATATAACATTTTTTTACAAGGGGCACCATATATGTTTCTAATACTCCACATATTCATCTTTTACTTATACAAAACTAGGTGTGAGCCCCGTGTATTACACGGGTTTATTAAAAAAAGTTGAATATAAAATAATAAGGATCAAGTTTTTCAATATATCTATCCTAATAAATGAAAACTAATTTCTTTGTTTATAATTGGATTCCATAAGATTTTTTGTTTTGAAAAAGTTATTGTATAAGTGAAAATTATGATGTGTAAACATTTAATTATGGAAGAATTGATTATTGCCTAATTTGTAGTTGTACGTTTTTTTTGGTATGGTTATTGAAATTTAATTTAATGATTCTACATAACATAAATAAACTCGCATAAAATATGGAATTTACTTTTAAATTTAAGAAAATTGAAAGCACAAGAAAATGCCAAGTGGAAAAGAAAAAAATCAAAAAATCCTACAAAATGACATGTGTCAAACTAAATGAGAACATGACACTTGGCAAATACATTTTCATTTATTATGATAGAATAGATGAAGCATGTTCATTTATCTTTAATTAAATAAATTAGAAAATCAAATACAAAATAGTCATTTTAGGTAAGACAGAGACCAAACGCGTAACAAAAACAAACCTTAGGGACCTTTCAAATAAAAAAATTTAATTAGAGACCAAACGTATAAATTCCCCTAAACCATAGGGACCATTCGTGTAATTTACTCAAAAATAAAATAAAAAAGAAACCTTAGTGATTTCACTTATGTGTTCATCCATAAGTAAATTAGATAAAGAGTTTATCAATATTTTTATAGATCAACTTTAAAATTACGAGGCCAGTTTTCCAATATTTAACCATTTATCGGGCTATATAGTTTTTTCAACTTTAATCGATATAAATATCCAAATAAATATACATATAAGAAACAAACACCAGAGTAGTAATTAATTAAAATATTATATAAAAGTTCTTTTCTCTAGTAATAGAGATGTACTTGCAATTAAGTTAATAGACAATGTAATCAAAGACATTTTATACTTTGAGTCAGCTCAATTATTTTAATAATTATCTAAATTCTAAAAATATAAATATAAACAGCAATATGATAAATATAAAACATATACAACGTCGAGGCTACGTTTAGATCTCAAGTGCATCCACTTATTCCTTTGTGCTTGCTATAAATTCCCCTAGCTTAAATTAGAGGTGTTATTAGGCCATTAATTAAATTTGGTTTTGGTTTGATCAGTATTTGTTGGTGATTTGTTATCATCAATGTTATTTAAGTGTAATGGGATTATTTTATTGACCAAAAGTGATCTTAATAAATATTAAACAAGTAAGGAAGGTATGAAGGATACTTGTTTAAGTTTGATAAAGTATCAAAGTACACTGTTATTTAGGGGCGAAGCCCCTGAACGAACGGGGGTCTGGGGGCAGCACCTCTGGGAGCGAGGTCCAAGGGGCGGCAGCTCTAGCGGGGTCCAAGGGGCAGAACCCCTGACTGGGATCGGTTTTTTTAAATAATTGACCCATTTGTGACTTTTATTCAGTTGACCCGTTTTATGACCGTTTTGGTGGTTCTGTGACAGTTTTAAACTGTCATATGACAGTTTTAAGACAAAGATCTAAATTCAGGTTTTGGTCTCTTTTCTGGTACTCACGAAATCATATCCTCTCATTCTCTTTCTTTCTCTCTGATTTAATCCGAGTCTTATCCAATTGAGGATTTGGGAGTACCACCCAAATACTTCGATTAGAAAGTGATTATCACGATTCTCAGATTTTCAAGTGCCACTAAACCAAATTTCTAATAGTATTTTAGCATAAAAAATTATCCATTTAGTTGGTTTAGTTTAACGTGTAACCTGTATAATATTTAATGTGTATTTTTGGTTTTTACACTAATATATTAAGATGAATTAAAAAATTTTATATCTATAATCAGTTTTTAGTTTTGTAACCATATGTCCCAAAATAACCAAACTCTAAAAGTAACAGGAATTTCCTTGTTTTCCCATTGCAATCCTTTATAACTCTAAAACCCCAAAACCTCAAAATTGGATAATAATAAGCATCTACAATTACCACAAAAATGAAATATATATGAACAAAGGTGAATTAAGTTTCTCCAAATTCTAAGAAGGATTTCACTTAGTTCTATATTTCCAACGAATATGAGACCTAGAAGCCCATGGTGCAAAAAAAAAAAACAATTTTATCCATCCTTTTTTTCCTTTTCAAGAAACAAAAGAGAACAAAGATTCACCTATAAAGGGGAAAATGAGGTAGAAAAAGTCAATCATGTTATCCATCGGTGAAGAACAATTATAAGAAAACATGCAAAAAAGTCGCTTTACAAAATTATACCCATGCCAATTATACCATTGTACATTCACTGAAGTTGGGTGATTTAGATTTCTCTGATACTTGATTTTATTTCAAAACTCCAACTCTGCTTCACCAAATATCATACATGTATCAAATGAGTGGGACTTCAATATAACCAGATTTGATATCACAAACATAATATGCAAATACATACCACTAATCATCTACAAATCCAATAACAACAAAGCAAGAAAAAAATTGCTAGATTGTTTCGAATAAAAAAACCATATACATTCAAAATAAGCTTACAAGGTCTAAAAAGATCTTAAATGAAACGGTTCTTGCCTTACTTCTTTTTTAAGTCAAAACCCTAAAAAGCAAGTGTTTAAACATAATAAAAAATCATGTGTTAGTTGGATGAATCCTATCCAACCTCTCTTCCAAAACTACAATGGTCTACATATAAGTAAATATGGATGATTATCACCATAAGTGAAACATCCCAAAAATACAAGCCAAAAATTTTGTTTAAAAACATTACTAAAACCATAATATCCAAATATCATATAAGAAAACCATAAGTCGTGTGTCTCAAAATGTCATAAAACATGTCTCATATCAAAACCGATGTCAAGATCATGTCAAAAATATCAGAGTATAACTCCCAGGCTAAAACTGTGGTGTGTGTCATGCCATCATCTCGAGCCCTTCCCTTTGCTATCTGAAGTACCTGAAACCAAAACTGAAACTGTAAGCACGAAGCTTAGTGAGCTCCCCCAAACTACCACATACCATACACTAACATATAAAGCACATACTGGGCCTTGCCCACTGCATCGGACCGAAGTCCGGAACTGACTAGGGCCCTGCCCTCTGCATCGGACCGAAGTCTGGAACTGACTAGGGCCTTGTCCTCTGCATCGGACCGAAGTCCGCAACTGACTAGGGCCTTGCCTACTACATCATACCGAAGTCCGGAACTAACTAGGGCCTTGCCCACTGCATCGGACCGAAGTCCGGAACTAACTAGGGCCTTGCTCACTGCATCGGACCGAAGTCTAGAACTGATTGAACATAGCATAACATAATCATAACATATAACAATAACACATATGCTGCATACTGCATCGGACCGCAGTCCGGAACACATAACACATAGACATGCCTGAATCACAAAGACATCAAGCATACTAAACTACTTCTCGGGACCACCCCGGCATCGGACCACAGTCCGGAACTGCTGCTATCTAAATGGGTCGACATTGTGGTCGTAGACCTGATCCTACTGGAAGGAAACTCACCTCGAAGAACTGACTGCTGAAAGCCTGAGTAAAGAATCCCTGGCTGTTGTTCCGGCTGCTCCCCGACTATCATGACCAATTAAATCACTTAATCAGAATAAGGATCCTTCTATGGGTAAAATGACTATTTTACCTCTGCTATGGTGTGGGTCATAACCAAGGCCCAAACCCTTTAATTCTTTTTAAGTCCACCAATGGCCCACTAAAGGCCCACTAATGGCCCAATTTTCCAAATTGGGCCTAACTCCTCGTATGGGCCCTACTTAAGCCTAAAAATGCCCTTGGCCCATAATCTGACTTCTGAAGGCCGAATCACTAGATAGGCTTCCCAAGCCCACTATTGGCCCATTAATGGCCCAATTTACTACATTGGGCCCAAATTCCTTTATTGGGCCTTACCCTAAGTCCAACACCTATACTTAGCCCATATTCACTAACTCTTACTGGGCCACTAAGGCCCAAAGTCCAAAATACAGCCCACACCGAGGCCCAAATACGCAAGGTCCAAACTGACTGCGTTACGCGGGGTGTACTCCAAAGTACGCTTAGCGTAAGGGCTTAATGACAAGTACGCTGGGCATACCTACACGTACGCTCAACGTAATACCCTGCTAAGTCCTTTCTCTATTAAGTGCGTAATACTCTGATTTAGAGGCTACAAACTCAGATACAGGTCTTATTTCATGTCTTAAACCATAAAGTTGCTTACTTTATGGCTTCCATGACTCACATAAGCTCCAACTCCAAAAACCATAATCTATTTCCATGGAAAAAGGTCTTAACTCATGCATGAACTCATTTGGACCATCAAGATATCAACTTTCTATTATAGGGAGTCATTAGCACCAAGGGAGGCAACCCTTGGTCTGGAAATCCGATTTAAGCCATAAAGCTTTCACCTTTGGACCAAAAACTAAACCATACTAGATCTAAGCACTCTTAAGTAAAGTTGTGAGCTTTATACCTTCAAGATGTTCCAGAAGATGATGTTATCTCAGATCTATAAGCCCTGGCCTCCAAGGTTCCTCCTTGCCACTCTTCTTCTTTTCTCTTCCAAGCTTTAAACCACCAAACTAAGCTTCCCAAGGTCAAGATCTCACAAAATGAAGGGTTGGGGAGTTCTTGGGTTTCTCTGAAGTTGGGGAGGCTGATAAGGGGGCTAGGGTTGGAGCCATTATGTTCTTTAGATAATGACACTCCCTAAAAATAGAGTTTTGAGGCTCTGAGCGTACGCCTCTCTGCACCTGCGATCATTCGCTCCATTACGTTAGGCGTACCCACGCGTGTTCCAAAAATGCATGCATGGCCTTCCATGTGAACTTTTCTCCATAAGGGCCATTATTGCCAATATCTTCAAAGTTTCATAACTCCTTCATTCTAGATCCGTTCCCGATGTACTTTATATCCACGGAAAGATGGCGAGAAGCCTTACGCTTCTAACAACACACCCCAGCCCGAAATGCCCTTAGCCTTTACTTCTGGATCCATAAATGAATGCTTTTCTGAACAGGGTGTTACAACTCTCCCCCACTTAAACTAGACTTCGTCCTCGAAGTCTGCTATGGTCAAATACTCTGTACTCTGCTCACCACATGCCTTCCTGATGCATACATCTCCTGCTGAATGCGATCCTCGGAGGACTGCCTCCAATGGCCTTCTGTCCGGTCATTACGGCTAAAACTAGTCCTTGTAGATAATAACCTTGAGAGCACTCTAATCACCAACAATCCTGAGAACATGGCTCTTACCCAACCGACAATCCTTTCGGTACTCCCCGGGTACCCATGCTGGACATCCTACAGGTTCACCCTCTTTTCCTTGCGCGTTCACTAGCCTTCTCAAGGCAACTTTCTATAACCAACCACATCCTCTATTATAGTGAAGGACATACCCCTCATGGTATCCATTACTCCAGCCACTCCCAGTGCTGGTCAAAACTGCCAGTACTCACTGAATACTTCTTACTACTATAACTTAGTGCTGAGCGCCCATCCCAACGAATGGATCAGAGAATCCTTCGAGTAAAAGATTCATCCCTGCAACGGTTAGAATCAAACGAGAGCTGCACGACAGGGTCAAATCCTTCCCTTTGAGATTATTCAACCCTGCTGTGAGAGGTGTAACACTCCTCGATCAACTAGCTGCCTCATACCCTACTTCTCTTATCATTACCACCACTAACTGAAAATTATGTTGTCCTTTATCCGCCTTCTGGATGAACTGAGACCACCCTGGTCCCAACTAATTTGTCAATATATGGGTTACCGTACTCCCACTGGTTACTACACCCAACACAAATCTCTTAGTCGCTCCCAACGCTTCCGAAGAAACTTCGACTATCTAAGCTGCTCTATCTACTCTGCCACTCTGGCGCTACGAGTCCTGGGATCCTCGATCCCCTATCTTGACCCTAAGGTCCTTACCAGGTCCCACCTGCGCTGCTATAAACTCATGGGCCTCTTCCATGGGTCTCACCCGGCTATATCCTAGAGCGGTCTATCCCTCAACTCTCACTTTCCTAGCTACTGTCGCACGGGCCTCGCCCACGGGTCTCACCCAAACCATACTAGTGAGCAATCCTGCTCCTAGGTCTCACCTATACTGCTACTAACATATGGGCCTTGCCCATGGATCCCACCCAACTGTATCTTGGAGCGGCCTCTCCCAAGGTCTCACCTCTCTAGGGCTACGCGACCAACCCCATACTAATCTCAACGAACTACCCTTTCCTGATCCCTACCTTACTAACTAGGAGATACGGGCCTCCGCCCACACTCTGCGAACTAGGAGATATGGGCCCCCACCCACACTCCTCTAACTAAACTGCTAATGAAAGCTACGGCTTACCCGTAGTCTTACATCACTTCCCTCACTAACTTGCTGCTGGGGAATGTTGCGGCTATCCCGCAGTCCTACTACACTCTCCATTCTGTCTCTACCACCGAATACTATTCCGAAGGCATCCTGACTTACTCGAGTCCTGCTGGCAATCCTCCATCCTGATTTGCCAAACCAACCCTCATTTATCAAATGCTACAACTATCTTGTAGCCTTACATGCTTGCTACACTCGCGTTCTGTTGAGAAAATCTTCAGCTTGGTTTCCCAAACCAATCATCTACTAATCTCAATTACATGAACCCAACATTGGGAAGTTTCCCAAACTCTCAACCCCTGCACTCCTCCACTTACACACCCCTCAGACTACTTTCCCTTCATTCATGAAGATCACTAACCCTTCTAAGTTTAGCATGCTATTGACCTTGAATACTTGAAGGGCTATACCCCACTTTGATCCGGCTAATCCCTTACCGTTCACAGCTTGGGAGAGTTCCCAATCCTCCCTATCATCCTCTGGCTACTCCGCTAGAAACCCAAGCTTACCACCACTGGGGATATAACCAATCTATACCCAAACGACGCCTTCCCGAAACTAGCGAGACACTACCGAGTCTCATACATACGTGCTACAACTACTGCATCCGAAGTAACCTGTTCTAAAGGAGACGACCTCTTACTATCATTCTAACATCCAATGTATGCAGATGGCATATAACTCAATCACAAGCAGTAATATAATACTCCAATAAATATACTTACTAACATCGATGCAGTACCATAACAATAAAATCATCGCAAAAAGGAGAATTCGAATTACATACCAGCGATCTATTGCGGCTCGATCTTGACCTCTTGCGGAATCATGGACATTGGAACCTGAACTCCCTCTCTCTGTAGGAATATCTGTGATGAAACCTGGGCCGCTTTAACCGCTCTACAGGGGCAATTTGCTCTGATGTGTCCAGGATGATGACAACGATGGCACAACTTTTCCTCCATCGAGCATTCTTGACGCTTGTGACCCTTCCACCCACACCTTCCGTACTTAGACCTGATACAAACATCTTTTTGTACCCATTCATCCTTTGTGGAATCGCCACGACCCTTTGGGTTTTTGACTCCTGCTACGGCCGAAATCAACTGCTCGGTTGGTTGACTCAGACCATGTTCCTGCTTCCTCTTTCCTAGGTGCACATCCAAACCCAACTCTTTCTCCTGAGTTGCCTCGGCTACCCCATCAACCGCCTGAACAATCGCTGCCTGACCCTGAACCCTAGCGGTTACTCTATCCATAACACGCTCGATAATGTCGGGTAACTCCTCGTGTATAGCTCGCGTAACTTCCATAGCGATCCAATCATGAAGTGAACTCTCCTGGAGACAAGGTGTGTAACCCACCTCCGATCCCTGATGACAAGAGCTAAGAACAGGACCCTCCCTTCCGAGGGATCCCCGAGATCCATAGACATTGGGCCCTAGAGGAACCCCTAACATGGCTACCAACTCAGCGTGAAAGGCTCCCATCCTCTCATCCAAAACCTCCAATATGCCCTCCTTGACTGTACCAAAGATCACATGAGTCTAGTCTAGGATACTGCGTGTAATCTCACCTGATACTAACTCTCTCATCTGCTCCCCGAGCTGCTCAGCTCCTGAACCCGAGCCTGACTCCTCACTGGCACCTGAACTTCCTATTGGCCTATCCCGTAGCGTCACTATACTTGCACTGCTGTAATAACCATCAAAACACATATCACTGCTGAGGGATCACACACACACTACAAGTTTCCCAGTCTCATCTTGGCCCTTCTCGAATCGAGTACGGATCCTCTGTTTTCAGTAGTACGGGCCCATACTACCTTCCACATCTATCCGTACTTTCCTCAAGAATTGCCTTGACTCCACCAAGTCCCTTCTACTAACACTACTCCCAACACGAATCTCATCTTAGGCTTGCCCTAGGGTAACCTCCAACCCGCACCCAGTCCTCAGCTACTGAAGGTGTCTTTATAATGCCAATTAGCCACTACCTGAATACCATCACATGTGACGAGGCACAGATAATCCTTCGAGTAAAGGACTCGTCCCTACAATGGTTAGACTCATACGAGAGCTGCGCAATAGGGCCAATTCCAGCACTCTAAGATTATTCAACTCTGATCACATGTGACTTGATGTATTCACCTAGTGGCTAACTCCCATTACTCATAGTCCCACAAGGCACAAAGCAAGTAGCATTCAAACAAAAGGGAAAATTCTAATCAGAGCATAATCAAGCAATTCTATTCACATATCAAGTATTTGTACTAGCACGTGGCATAAGCTCATGTAATCAGGCATGACCTAAACAAGTTATCCTACCACTGTCTAACGAATACTATCATGCAGCTCAAAAGAACATATAGCAGGCATATAAGGCATCCTTCCTAGATCCATAGTCCTAATCTAGCACGCTGTTCTACTAAACTGATAGTCATAACATAAACTTGTATGGGTATTTTGGGAGAACTTACTTGAGCTCGGCTGACTGCATACACCACACCCTTTTCTCTTTTCAAAGTTCTTTTCTTTTCTCAAAGTTCTTTTCACTTTTCTCAAAGTTCTTTTCACTTTTCTCAAAGTTCTTTTCACTTTTTCTAAAACTCATTTTCTTTTCTAAAAATCCATTTTTACGAAAATTGCTTTCCTTTTGAAAATTTCTATACCAATTCCTCAGTTTGAGTTCAGACACACCTGAACGCATGTCCGAATCCCTCAAACCAAGGCTCTGATACCAACTCGAAACATCCCAAAAATACAAGCCAACAATTTCGTTTGAAAACATTACTAAAACCATAATATCCAAATATCATATAAGAAAACCATAAGTCATGTGTCTCAAAATGTCATAAAATATGTCTAATATCAAAACTCATGTCAAGATCATATCAAAAATATCAGAGTCTAACTCCTAGGCTAAAACCGTGGTGTGTGCCATGCCATCATCCCGAGACCTTCCCCTTGCTAGCTGAAGTACCTGAAACCAAAACTAAAACTGTAAGCACGAAGCTTAGTGAGCTCCCCCAAACTACTACATACCATATAATAACATATAAAGCACATAATGGGCCTTGCCCACTGCATCGGACCGAAGTCCGGAACTGACTAGGGCCTTGCCATTTGCATCATACCGAAGTCCGGAACTGACTAGGGCCTTGCCCTCTGCATCAGACCGAAGTCCGGAACTAACTAGGGCCTTGCCTACTGCATCGGACCGAAGTCCGGAACTAACTAGGGCCTTTCCCACTGCATCGGACCGAAGTCCAGAACTGACTGAACATAGCATAACATAATCATAACATATAACAATAACACATATACTACATACTGCATCGGACCGCAGTCCGGAACACATAACACATAGACATGCCTGAATCACAAAGACATCAAGCATACTAAACTACTTCTCGGGACCACCCCGACATCGGACCGCAGTCCGGAACTACTGCTATCTAAACGGGCCGCCATTATGGGCGTAGACCCGATCCTACTGGAAGGAAATTCACCTCGAAGAACTGAGTGCTGAAAGCCTGAGTAAAGAATCCCTGACTGCTGTTCCGGATGCTCCCCGGCTATCATGACCAATTAAAACACTTAATCAGAATAAGGATCCTTCTATGGGTAAAATGACTATTTTACCCCTGCTATGGTGTGGGTCATAACCAAGGCCCAAACCCTTTAATTCTTTCTAAGTCCACCAATGGACCACTAAAGGCCCAATAATGGCCCAATTTTCTAAATTGGGCCTAAATCCTCATATGGGCCCTACTTAAGCCCAAAAATGCCCTTGGCCCATAATCTGACTTCTGAAGGTCGAATCACTAGACAGGCTTCCCAAGCCCATTAATGGCCCAATTTGCTACATTGGGCCCAAATTCCTTTATTGGGCCTTACCCTAAGCCCAACACCTATATTTGGCCCATATTAACTGACTCCTGCTGGCCCACTAAGGCCCAAAGTCCAAAATACAGCCCACACCAAGGCCCAAATACTCAAGGTCCAAATTAACTGCGTTGTGCGGGGCGTACTCCAAAGTACGCTTAGCGTAAGGGCTTGATGACGAGTAGACTGGGTGTACCTACAAGTACGCCAGCGTAATACCCTGCTAAGTCCTTTCTCTATTAATTGATTAATACTCCGATTTAAAGGCTACAAACTCAGATCCAGGTCTTATTTCATGTCTTAAACCATAAAGTTGATTACTTTATGGCTTCCATGACTCATCTCGCGGTATTTTGACAATAAATCAAATAAAATCTCCATCTTATATTTTTTTTCAATCTTACGGCAATGATTTTTTCCTTGTAGTCCTCACTCGATCAAACTTTTTTTCTTTGTTTCTTTCTCTCTCTCTCTCTCTCTCTCTCTCTCTATATATATATATATATATATATATATATATATATATATATATATATATATATATAGGGCTTTTAACAAAAAAGTCCCTAAGTTTTCAAAATTTGTTCGGTTTAGTCCCCGTGAAGAATTCTGGTGTGTTAATACCCAACATTTAGGCTCTTTTTGTCAAAAACTCCATTTAGCAGGTGTAACGCCCCGATTTTCAGTTATCGATTTTATATGAGTTTTCTTGTTTTCAAGGTCTACTCGACGAGTTGGTTGCCCTACTCGTCGAGTAGCAGCGGGTTGGTCCGCGTGTTTTAGTGACCTACTCGCCGAGTCCAAGAAGGGACTCGACGAGTAGGAGCTGGCAGATGAAACCCTAAATTTTGGGTTTTTGCACCCTATTTAAGGACCACTTATTATCCTTAGCCTCTCTTACTACCTCCCTTGAGTTCAAAAACCCTAATTCGTGGTTGCTCTCTATATTTGTGTGCTTTTTAGCTTGGAAGAGGGATTTTTGGAGTAAAAAGCTTGGAGTTCAAGAAGTTTGGAGCAAGGGGCTGTTGTAGATCCAGATTCTTCTCTATCTTGGCTTCATTTTGGAGGTAACAAGTTGTTACCTTGGCTCTCTCTTAGTTAGATCTGTTCATTTATGGGGTTGGGATTTTTTAGGGTTTTGTGTGGTGGTTCTCCGATTTGGGTCAAGATCTGAGGTTGCAACCTCAAATTTGGACTCGTTTAGCCCCTCTTTGTCATAAAGTTTCAGTGTTTGTTGAGCTACGACCTTTCCCTTACATTAAGCCACTCCTTTAGCTTGTTTTGGGCCATAATAATCTTGCATGCACGTAAAGTTTGCAACTTTACGTGATGAACATGCCCCAGGAACTTAGATCTGTAGTATGGAGCCTTTGCATGACTTAAAAAGTCTCTATATGGATGAAGGATTGAAGCCACTCAACGAGTCATATGAAGATGGTTATGAACTCGACGAGTTGGATGAACAACTCAGAGAGCCCGATGAAGATTGCCTTGGGCTCGGTGAGTCAGTTGATGACTCAGCGAGTCGGCTAGGGTTTTCCCAACCTTTGGACACGTATGAACGCGACGAGTTGTAAGGGGAAAACTCTCCGAGTTGGCCAAGGAGTTATGACCACTGACACTAGGAACTCAACGAGTCACTCAAGTAACTCAGCGAGTTGGTGAGTATGCAAGGAACTCGGCGAGTGGCTGGACATCCCCATTTTCACGGCCAGAAAAGACCGATTTTGTTTATGCTTTATAAAAATCAGAGTACCTGTTTTAATAAAAATGTTGTGGAATTTCTTCCCAGTAAAACATGATAAATACGTTATCAAAGCATTTCTGAAAAAATGTATTTTTATTCATTTTAAAACATTTGGGATGTCATCGTCAATACAGAAACATAAGCATAAACATAACTTACATTCATTATCACTAGTGATTTACATCTCCTTAATCTTTCAGTGTAATGTGACATCATAACAACACCCGTGACATAAATAAACTGAGTGGGTCAGGTTGGGAAACCTGGTGAGTACATAGAGTTTTCAACCTACAATAATATAATTATTATGTTTAAACAATCAAGCAATCAAGCCAATTACGCATCCCCATTATCTTCTTTACTCTTAAGGATCTATCCTAAGATTCATCTATCTTGCGTTCGTTTATTCTGAGGTCCCTTGCTTCCAGGGTTATAGGACTAGCACTAAATTCATAGCTGTTAATGCTCGTTCGTAAAGCACTAATTCCATAGCTGCTATAGTTTATTCATCGGGTATTAAATCCATAGCTACTAGTGTTTATCTAATAGGTACTAAGTCCATAGCTATCAATTCCTAACAGGTACTAAGTCCGTAGCTACCAGTGTTTGTCGAATAGGCACTACGTCTATAGTTGCCGCTGTTGTTTATTAGGCACTAAGTCTATAGTTGCCAATTTTTACCCGCATCATCTTTTATCTCTCATCATTCATTTACCCGTGTCATACCCATCATTCATATACATATACATTTTAAATCATTTAAAACATGTATAAAAACGTTCATCCAGCATAGACAACAAGTATTCAGATAATATGCACACATAGCACGTAGTTTATATAAAATACTTCATATCTATATGTAAGATGAAAGTAAATATGCACTCACCTGAAACGTGGTGACTCAACACTCGGACAACGCTTCGATACTCTCAAAACAATTTTCCTCCGATAAAACCTAGTATCAATACCACTAGGGTTTAGTCTAACGATAACCGCGACTAATTAATAGTCTAGCTATTATTACTATTATATAAGCGTTAAACAATACTATATAACTCTTAATAATAGCCCAAATAGTTATTTTAAGGACCTAATAACATTACTATAATTATTTGAAAGCTATATTAAAAATTGCATAGGTGTAGCTCACTTACAGCGGATTTTAAAGAAAACCGGGCTTCGCTTGGAGCAACGTTTCGAAACCAAAAGACTCTCTTTCTCGGGACTCTAGGAGCCTCGGGGCTTCCTTCGGGAGCTAGGGGGTTTACTTAGGGTTTAGGGGTGGTTTGGGATCCTAGAGAGAGAAAGAAACTAGAGAGAGAAGTGATTTTTGGTGTGAAAATGCGGGCAACCTCGGCCTCCTTTTATAGCCTGGTCCTCGGACGTACGCTGGGCATACAGATCCTCGGACGCGGGGCGTAGTTCGCATCGTACAACACATGGCGAGGTTTTGGTGGTGGAGTGTGGCTTGTCTCAGAACTGCGCAAATGATCAGAACATTGGGCGTACCGAGCCGCGGACGTTGGGCATATGCGAAGGACGACATGTCATCATCCGAAGTGAGTCCTGATCATCATCGAACGACTGGAATTCATCGATCTCGCATTAGATTTCGCAAATTCCCTTTCCGACTTCTAAAAACCATAACTCTCCCATACGAGCTCCATTTTCGACGTTCTTTATATCCACGCGAAGGCGAGAACGTACTCTACAACTTTCGTTTAGTCTCCGTCAGCTAATTTTGAATTTATTTTAAAAGTTAATGTTATTTAACAGGCCGGGATAGGATTGGTCCGTTTAAAATTCATAACTTCTTCATCCGACGTCCGTTTTCGTCCATCTTTTTATCGTTACGCTACTATTAACAACATCTTCGATTCTCGTTTAGGTTGTGTCGACTAAAAACTGCTCAATTTAATATTTGAATTTCGGGTTGTACACAGCTAAGCCGAAACTTCGAAAAATCATAACTTCCTCATACGAAGTCAGACTTGGGCGTTATTTTTATAGTTGCTCTCGGTTTAACGAATTCTACGGCTTTCGTTTTGATCACTAAGGCTGAATATTGCTCTATCGTAAATTCACTATTTACGTTTCCCGGTATCGTACCAGTTCCGTCGCGAAACTTCGACGGGTCATAACTTCTTCGTTATAACTCGGATAACGGCGGTCTTTATATGTACGAAACCCTTGAAACATATTCTACAACTTGGTTAAGATTATTTATTCTAAATAATCTTTTGTCAAAAAGTCGTTTTCGACCCCTATTATCTCTAAATTGACTAGCCCGCATCTACGGGCGTTATAGTTGACCATTGGACTTCTAGGGCATTTTGGAAAATTGGAAATTTACAAGCATGGTTCCATGGTGCATTTAGGTGGTTGACTTGTACCGGCGATCCAAGAGCTTAGGTTTATCTTCGATATGACAGTGCAAGGTGAGCTATCCTTACTATATCAACAGGGTCTACGACACTAAGGCCGATCCTTTACAATTTCCTTCCTGGTTTAGGAAGGTTGCTATGTTAGATTACATCCTGGTTTAGGATGGTTTCTATGTTAGATTTCATCCTGGTTTTAGGATGGTTGCTATGTTAGATTACACCCTGGGTTAGGATGGTTGTTATGCTAGTAATCTGTTTGATTGATATCCTATTTATAGGATGGTTTCTATGTTAGAGATCAGTTAGATCTGTATGACTATTTGTTATTGCATGCTAGCATATGATATTTATGTGCACATGTTTATTGGTTTGGAGAAAGGGTTGAGGTAGGTCCTGCTGTGTGCAGTAGGCCAAGACACCCTGGGCGGACCGGGTAGACTGCAGGCCCGGGCCGGGCAAATCTAGTCAGGCCGAAGGCCCAGCAAGCAGTTCGGATAGGCTGAAGGCCCTGAGGAGGGCGGTCCAGACGTGCCGAGGGCTCAGAGAGCAGTCCATATAGACTGAGGACCGGGATATGGTCTAGTCATACTGATGGCTCATTATGCATGCTGTTTGCTTATACATTTATATGATATGGTTATATACGTGTGGCGTTGGTATTTTGGGGGTAACTCACTAAGTCTTCGAGCTGACATTTATCGATTATTGTTTCAGGTACTTCCGATGGTCGCAGGAAGGCGAAGGCATGATCGTACCGCTCCTCACACGTTATTATTTTATGTTTTGATTCTGGGATACTCTGACTATATACTATTTTAGAAAACAATTTTTGTATCATCATGGGTTTTAAAATGTTTTTTTAAGTTTAAAATTTGGCATGATTTTTATGGATGTTACAAGTTGGTATCAGAGCCTTGGTTTGAGTGAATTGGAGGAAACACTCATGTGTCTCCAGTCTCCAATTGAGGACAAGGTTATAAAACGATTTTCTTAAAATGTTTTCCAAATAATAAAAGGAGGTTGCAAGTGTAGGATCACCCGGAACTCGCGGATAGACCCCAAAATACCTTACAAATTATTTGAGTTATGAGATATGATTAGAACAACATGCTAGTGCTAGTCTAGGGATCTTCAGGAATTACACGATATAATTTCTTCATTATATGATGCCTGATAGCCTAGAGGTTTTCCTTATATGAAATTGACATCATTACTGTAGTTGCTTAGGGTATGCATCACGGTTGTACATAATTAAGATCTTATAGCCTGAGAATGTTTGGTTTGGCCTTATTTCCTGTTCTTGTTTGATAAAGGGCTTAGGGTAGGATCAGGTATTCGAAAGTCTATAGGGTCCAACGTTATGTATGGTTAGCATACATGAGTGTTGCAGGGTTGGGGGATGTTTCATGGATGGGTAGGTTGTTTGGGATGAGTCCACCGATTATGAGATATTTAGCCTTCCTCTAGGAGTGAGAACTGGGCGCATGCCATGCTTATGAGATTTTTAGGGCGTTGTGATGATAGTTGAGATAAATATGGGTAGGTGTGGAATGTAGTATAAGCCCGTACTACTGAAAGCACATGACCCATACGCGTAGCAAGGAAGTCACAACCCCTAGGGTTTTGATTGGGAGTTGGTTCCCGGATTGTTATGTGGAATATCTGATATATTTTTGGTATGTTTTCATCATGGTGGTTACACAACGATTCGTGACGAGATCCGGGTCAGGATCAGGAGAGGGAGAGTGCGGACGTGTGGCGCCGACAGTGCCCGAGACTATCGGCCAGATGAGATGGATGACAGGATCCAGGAGATCCTACATGATGAGGTTGTTGCTATGTTTCGGGCTCATTTGCCGGAGATGTTCGGGTCTATTAAGACCGCTATGGTGGAGTATTTAGATGATCGTTATGCAGTCCTCACCGAGGCGGCTGCCGCGGCAGGTACATCAGCCGTATCGGCGGCAAGGCTGGGAGTCGGTCGGGGCTTTCAGTATTAGGACTTCGACAACATGAAGCCCCTGCTTTTGATGGGATTCAGGACCCCATCAAAGCCATAAGGTGGTTGTCTGACGTGGATGGATGTAGGGATGAGCAACGAAACTGGGTAATCGCTTTCGAAACCGAAACCGCCTCGGAACTGCCAGTTCCGGAACCCGAACAGCCTCGGAACTGCCAGTTCCGGAACCAGAACCGCCTTAAGCGGTTCCGATTCTGGTTCCTTTAGTTTTGGAACCGCCTTATGTGGTTCCGATTCCGGTTCTCATTTTTTCGGAACCGCTACCCGCTGGGTACCCGCCGGAACCGGTATATATATATATATTACATTATTTTATTGGTTCACATTGCATAGGAATTATGAAAATAAGCAAAACCGTGAAACACAAATGATATATCCTTAGGGATTTTACATCCAAAGTCAAAAATATTAGTAAAGAATTATAGCAATAGAACATTGTAGCTCGTTTGTAGGGATATAAATTATAAAGCTCAAGTTTTAGAAGATTGAAGTGTTTTTAGTTCCTTCAGTTTAATTCGTCAGAAAATGGACTTTATGGAGAAAGCTGGTTAGCCCACATTGCTTTGTGTAATAAACATTGACTAACTGTTTAGCTTATGAATGAAGAATGTATATTAGCACTTCAGCTCAAGGTTTTTATTGAAAACTTCCAGGCATGCTCTTAAGATGAACTAGTTTGAAAGTTTTTAAAACAATAATTTTGAGCTCATCAACTAGACAAATGATAAGAATTTCATGATTTTTGGCTTAAAATAGTTTGAAAAGTTTTAACAAGCGGGTACCAGGAATCGGAACCGGTTCCGGCGGTTCCAGGAGCAGTTCCTAAAATTTAAAAACCGATATAACCGGTTCCGGTTCCAATATCCTAGGAACTGCCGGTTCCGGTTCCACTAAAATCGTTCGGGTACCCGCTTATGCTCGTCCCTAGATGGATGTTTCTTCACGTGATTATGTTCTACTGACCAGAAGTTCAGATGTGCCCTGAACTTGCTGAGGTCCGGGGTAAAGGACTGGTGGAGGTTGATGACTGGGTCGTATTTGGATGAGTAGAGAGCTGATGTTACTTGGGAGCAGCTCAGGGATATGTTCAGCGCTCGCTACATTCCTCGAGTCGAGCGGGAACGGTTAGCTCAGGAGTTTCTGGAGTTGAGACAAGATCAGGAGACGGTGACGGAAATCACCCGTATGTTCACCGAGAGGGCGATGTTCTGCCCGGAGTTTGCTTATGAGCAAGCTCAGATGACTCGTTATTTGAGCATCCTCAAGACGGATATTCGACAGTTTGTGGCGACCCAACGTTGTGATACGCTTCTGGATTTACAGGAGGCCGCCAGGTGGTGAGAGCTTGAGATTGAGCTACAACTGAGAGAGTAGGGTCTGGCCCCGACACAGACACAGTCGGCGCCAAAGCGGTCTAAGACCGCTGATTCCCGGTCAGGGGGACATCAGGGACGCACTTGTGGCAAGTGCGGAAAGGGGCACTCGGGGGTTTGTAGGTCTGATAGCGAATGCCGCAAATGCGGCCAGGAGGGGCATTTTACGAGGGATTGTCGTCGGACGGCCCCGGTTCAGGATATGAGGATCTGCTACCACTGTCATCAGGTTGGTCATGTGAAGACCAATTGTCCTCAGCTTGCAGCTAGACCAGCACAGGCTCTAGCGTCGGCTACATTGAGGATTACCGAAGGGAGTCAGCGTCAAGCAGTGCCCCCGTGGGCCCAGGGGCACTCTTTCCAGCTTACAGCAGAGGAGGCCAGAGCAGCACCAGATGTGGTGGCTGGTATGTTTCTACCCCTTATCGCATTTATTATATCTGCTTTATGCTTATCCGTTGTACCTGTGATTAGGTACGTTTTTAGTGAGCTCTTTGCCTGCCTTGGTTTTATTTTACTCGGTGGTGAGTCGCTCCTTCGTATCTCAGGCGTTTAGTAGGGAGTTCGGTGTGCCAGTGGGCGAGTTAGAGTGTCCGTTGCGAGTTTCTATCGCCAACGAACCTAGGGTTTCTGCTTCTTCGGTCTACCGAAGGTGTGAGTTGGAGATTTTCGGGGCATCCTTTCCGATAGATTTGATTCCGATCCCCATGGGGGAGGTTTGTGTGATTGTGGGCATGGATTAGCTCAATCGGTTCGGTGCTATGATATACTAGGAGGTCCAACGAGTGGTAGTTCAAACCCCAAGTAGGGGAGAACTGGTTGTATATGGTGAGTGCACCAGAGTGGGATCAGGGTTTTGTTCAGCTGCCAGGGCTCGACAATATATTCAGCACGGGTGTGCGGGTTATTTGGCGTATGTGGTGGATACGCGGGTCAGGGACCCGACTCCAGTTTCAGAGGTCCCGGTGGTTAGAGAATTTACTGATGTATTCCCGGAGCAGTTGCCAGGGATACCTCCAGAGAGGCAGGTCGAGTTCCGGATCGACCTGGTGCCGGGTGCGGAACCAATTGCCAAGGCGCCGTACCAACTGGCGTCACTCGAGATGCAGGAGCTGTCATCACAGCTGCAGTAACTTCTGGGCAAGCAGTTCATTCGAACTAGCAGTTCTGCATGGGGAGCACCGATCCTCTTTGTCAGGAAGAAGGACAACTCACACAGGATGTGCATTGATTATAGGGAGTTGAATAAGTTGACGGTGAAGAACCGTTATCCACTCCCAAGGATAGATGATCTCTTTGATCAGTTGCAGGGGCATCTTGGTTCTCCAAGATAGATTTGAGGTCAAGGTTTCATCAGGTCCGAGTCAGAGAGGAGGACGTGGAGAAGACCGTGTGTCGGACTCGTTATGGTCATTACAAGTTCGTGGTGGTGCCGTTTGGGCTCACTAACATGCCGATAGTATTTATGGACCTGATGAATCGGGTCTTAAAACCAATGTTGGATCGCTTGATCATCGTGTTTATAGAGGACATCTTGGTATATTCCAAGACTCGTGAGCAGCATGAGGAGCACCTCAGGGAGTTGTTAGGAGTTCCAAGACGAGAGCGGCTATATGCCAAGTTCTCTAAATGCGAGTTTTGGTTACAGGAGGTCCAATTCCTCAGGCACCTCGTTAATCAGGATAGGATCTTGGTCGACCCGGCCAAAATCGAGGCAGTCATGCAGTGGGAGGTTCCGAAATCTCCCTTAGATATCAGCAGTTTTTTTGGGATTGGCAGGGTACTACCAGAGATTCATACGGGATTTCTCCAAAATTGCAGTACCCCTCACTCATCTAACAATGAAGGGGGTGGAGTTCCGTTGGGGCCTTGAGCAGCAGAGGGTGTTTGAGACCCTCCGTCAACGTTTATGTGAGGCTCCAGTTCTAACACTCCCAGAGGGAGTTGAGGATTTTGTGGTGTTCTGTGATGCATCCATCACAGGTTTAGGGGTGATCCTCATGTAGAGGGGACGAGTGATAGCCTACGCATCACGGCAGCTGAAGCTGCATGAGACGAGATATCCTACTCATGATTTAGAGTTGGGAGTGGTGGTGTTCTCTCTCAAGATATGGAGACATTACCTATACGGGGTCCATTGTACCATATATACGGACCACAAGATCTTGAGACATATCATGGATCAGCCAAACCTGAATATGAGACAGCGCAGGTGGCTGGACGTAGTCGAGGACTATGATTGTGAGATCCTTTACCACCCCGGTAAAGCGAATGTGGTTGCGGATGCTTTGAGCCGCAAGTCAGTTGGGTCTTCCTCCCATCGATATGTATGAGGATAGCGGTCGATTCTCTGCTTGTGAGTTTTATCAGAGATGCTCAGGTCGAGGGCATGAGGCCAGAGAACTAGAAGCTAGAGAGGATCAGGGGTGAGAACACCCGGTTTGTGTAGGATAGTCGGGGATTATTAACCCGATGCAGTCGGGTGTGGGTTCCAATTTCTGGTGGGGTCAGACAGACAATCATGGAGGAGGGTCATAAGTCTCACTTCTCTATTCACCCGGGGGCCACCAAGATGTACCGGTATTTGAGTTTGAGCTACTGGTGGCCGTGCATGAAGCAAGAAATCGCTTGGTACGTCGAGAGGTGCTTGACCTTTAGGATGGTCAAGGCCAAGCATCAGCGGCTGCATGGCAAGCTACAGCCCCTGGAAATTCCCAAATGGAAATGGGAACATATCACGATGGACTTTATTACCAAGTTGTCGAGGACGGCGACTGGGTTTGATGCCATATGGGTCATCGTGGATCGATTGATCAAGAGTGCCCATTTCTTGGCCATACGAGAGAGTTCATCGGCCGAGAAGGAGGCCGACGTGTACGTCCGGGAGATCGTGGCTCGCCATAGGGTTCCGGTCTCCATTGTCTCCGATCAGGATGTTAGGTTTACCTCCCGTTTTGCCAGAAGTTCCAAGAGGAGCTAGGCACGCGGTTGCATTTCAGCACAACATTCCATCTGCAGACTGACGGTCAGAGCGAGCGGACCATTCAGACCCTCGAGGATATGTTGAGGGCATGTGTCATTGATTTCGGTGGGAGCTGGGATTCCCACCTACCGCTTGCAGAGTTCGCCTACAACAACAACTATCATTTCAGCATTGGCACCCCGCCTTTCGAGTTGTTGTATGGGCGGAGATGTCGCACCCCAGTTTGTTGGGGTGAGGTCAGAAACAGGGTGATTGGACGGACGGAAGTAGCCTTGCAGACTACCGAGAAGATTCAGCAGATTAGACAGCGACTGCAGGCCGCTCAGAGTCGGCAGAAGAGTTACGCCGACAAACGCCGATCTGAGCTAGAATTTCAGCTGGATGATATGGTTCTCCTGAAGGTCTCACCCTGGAAGTGTGTGATCCGCTTCAGGAAGAGAGAGAAATTGGGTCCCCGTTACATTGGGTCGTTCAGGATCATTTCCAGGGTTGGCAAGGTGGCTTACAGGTTAGAGCTACCGGAGGAGCTTAGTCGGATCCACAACACCTTCCATGTTTCGCAGTTGCGAAAGTGCATTATGGATCAGGAGGCAGTGGTGTCGTTGGATGATATTCAGGTCGATGAGCGCCTGAATTACATGGAGAGGCCGGTGGCCATACTGGAGAGGAAGATGAAAGTTCTGCGGAACAAGGAGATACCTATGGTGAAGGTATAATGGGAGCATTGGAGGGGGTCCGAGTGGACATGGGAGTCAGAGGCAGAGATGCAGGAGCGCTATCCAGAGCTGTTCGCCGTGGAAGACTTCAAGGACGAAGTCTAGTTCAAGTGGGGGAGAACTGTAACACCCCGATTCTCAAGTATCGATTTTATAAGATTTTTTTTCAAGGTCTACTCGACGAGTTGGTTGCCCTACTTGTCAAGTAGCAGTGGGTTGGTCCGCGTGTTTTAGTGACCTACTCGCCGAGTCCAAGAAGGGACTCGACAAGTAGGAGCTGGCAGATGAAACCCTAAAATCCGGGTTTTTGCACCCTATTTAAGGACCACTTATTCCCCTTAGCCTCTCTTACTACCTCCCTTGAGTTCAAAACCCCTAATTCGTGGTTGCTCTATATATTTGTGTGCTTATTAGCTTGGAAGAGGGATTTTTGGAGTAAAAAGCTTGGAGTTCAAGAAGTTTGGAGCAAGGGGCTGTTGTAGATCCGGATTCTTCTCTGTCTTGACATCATTTTGGAGGTAACAAGATGTTACCTTGGCTATCTCTTAGTTAGATTACTTCATTTATGGGTTTGGTATTTTTTAGGGTTTTGTGTGGTGGTTCTCCGATTTGGGTCAAGATCTGAGGTTGCAACCTCAAATCTGGACTCCTTTAGCCCCTCTTTGTCACAAAGTTTCAGTCTTTGTTGAGCTATGACCTTTCCCTTACCTTAAGTTACTCCTTTAGCTTGTTTTGGGCCATTATCATCTTGCATGCACATAAAGTTTGCAACTTTACGTGATAAACATGCCCTAGGATCTTAGATCTGTAGTATGGAGCCTTTGCATGACTTAAAAGGCATCTGCATGGATGAAGGATTGAAGGGACTCGGCGAGTCATAAGAAGATGGTCATGAACTCGACGAGTTGAATGAACAACTCGGCGAGTCCGATGAAGATTGCCTTGGGCTCGGCGCGTCAGTCGATGACTTGGCGATTTGGCTAGGGTTTTCCCAACCTTTAGAAACGTATGAACGCGGCAAGTTGTAAGAGGAAAAGTCGCCGAGTTGGCTAAGGTGTTACGACCACTGACACTAGGAACTCGACGAGTCACTCAAGTGACTCGGCGAGTTGGTGAGTATGCAAGGAACTCGATGAGTGGCTGGATGTACTCGATGAGTTGAGGTCAACGTGGACTATTGACTTTGACAGTTGACGTTGACTTCAAGGGTTGACCATTGGACTTCTAGGGCATTTTGGTAAATTATAAATTTACAAGCATGGTTCCATTGTGCATTTAGGTGGTGGAGTTGTACCGGCAATCCAAGAGGTTGGGTTTATCTTCGAGACGACAGTGCAAGGTCAGTTATCCTCACTATATCAACAGAGTCTACGACACCAAGGTCGACCCTTTATGATTTACTTCCTGGTTTAGGAAGGTTGCTATGTTAGATTACATCCTGGTTTAGGATGGTTGCTATGTTAGATTTCATCCCGGTTTTAGGATGGTTACTATGTTAGATTACATCCTGGCTTAGGATGGTTGCTATGCTAGTAATCTGTTTGATTGATATCCTGTTTGTAGGATAGTTTCTATGTTAGAGATCGGTTAGATCTGTATGACTATCTGATATTGCATGCTAGCGTATGATATTTATGTGCACATGTTTATTGGTTTGGGGAAAGGGTTGAGGAAGTTCCTGCTGTGTGCAGTAGGCCAAAACACCCTGGACGGACCAGGTAGACTACAGGCCCGGGTCGGGTAAATCTATTCAGGCCAAAGGCCCATCGAGTAGTCTGGATAGGCTGAAGGCCCCGAGGAGGGCGGTCCAGACGTGCCGAGGGCTCGGAGAGCAGTCCAGATAGACTGAGGACATGGATTTGGTCTAGTCATATTGATGGCTCATTATGCATGTTGTTTGCTTATACATTTATATGTCACGGTTATATCTGTGTGACGTTGGTATTTTGGGGGTAACTCACTAAGCATTCAAGCTTACATTAATTGATTATTGTTTCAGGTACTTCTGATGGTCGCGGGAAGGCGAAGGCATGATCATACCGCTCCTCACACGTTACTATTTTATGTTTTGATTCTTGGATACTCTGACTATATACTATTATGGAAAACAAGTTTTGTAATCATCATGGGTTTTGAAATGTTTTTTTATGGGAACAAACTTCCTTCCAAAAGCCTTGGCCACCAATAGCTACAAGAATGCCAGGAAGACCTGTCACCAAAAGGATAAGGCATTCAAGTGGAAAAGAGACCAAGTTTGCTACTGCAAGAGTTAAAGTATCCAGAACTATGAGGTGTGGCAATTAATCTAAATTTAGACATAACAAACAAATTTGCACAAGTGAAACAAGGCCTAGAGTTCCACATGCACCCAAAAAAATGGTAGGCCAAGAAAAAATCAAGAGGAACATGAAAGTGCAAGAACTGAAACTCCAATCAATCAAAATGTGGATCCCAATCAAGCATCTAGTTCTAGGAGAAAGACTAGAAAGAGGACTACAGAAACCAGCAATGAGCTAAATCAACAAATGCTCAAAGTAGAAAAATAAATAGTAGAAGGGGTGGATGTAGAGCTGGATGTAAGGGGAAAAAACTTGTAGATGAGGAACAAGTTCAGATTAAGGGACAAAAACTTGTTGGTGAAGGGAAAAACCAAGATGAAGGGCAAAACCAGGAAAATAGACAATAAGAGGTTGATGAGGGTATGGTAAGTCAAGTTATAGATGAAGTTGTTGAGGGACAATATAAGTCACGAAAGCTGAGTGAAATTCTTGATGATGTTGAGGATGGTATAAATGAAATTCTTAGAGACATTCAAGAAGAGGAACCTGGGTTTCTTGAAGGTAATGTAGATGATGTTATATCTGAGAAAATCCAACTGAATGAAGAAGATGTAGACATGCTACTAGAGTCAGTATACAACAATGGTGAAATTGAAGGGAGTAAAGGGATATCAATTCCATTAGATGACATGACACCTGTTGAACTGGTAATTAATCTCCTATTTATTCTACTTAAATTAAATTTTGTTCTATTTGTCCCATATTGTAATTACATGTTATATATTGCCTTAACAGGAATTACAAGATCAAGAAGAGCATTCAGATGATGTTGAGGTGTTTGCTGATGATGGAGGATTTGATGCTAGGGAGGAAGCATGGAGTGAAGTTGATGATAAAGGAGTGGTTGTAGCTGATAATAATGTAGTGGATGAGGTACAAGTGGAAGTAGGGATTGAAGCTGCTATTTTGGGAGTGGATGATATAGTCAATAACTTGCTAAACCTGTCTACCAAACCTGTGCATAGGAAAAGGACACCTTCTGAGTGGATATTGAAGATAAAGTTGAAGAAGACTGTTTATGACAAAGATGGTAGTGGTTCCAGTGCTACCAAAACTGTCAAGTTGGATTGGTTGAGTAGTGATTATGAAAAGGGGTGAAGTGGGATGTTAATCACTGGCATATGATGCCTCCTTTTGTATATCTTTTGTTATTCCTGGTTTTTGCAGCAAACATCCAGTTGTCATATGTGTTGCCTTATATGTTGCCTTGATAGGCTTGTTTGATAGGTTTTTTTTGGAACAATTGGATGATGGCTACATGAAACCTTATATGAAACATTATGTAATGCACACCCCTTTTCTATGAAATATGGTTTATGATACTATTATTCGATTATAGCATCTTACAATACGTTTGGTTAATTGCATCTTAGGTGTGGATTATAACATTTGACATTTGGTTTGTTTATGCTTTAAAGCATCATACTTTGGTATGGATTAAAACATCTTAATTTTGTATGAATTATATCATCTGAATTGCCCTATGTCATGACATTATTCAATGCCTAAACTGCCCTCTATTGATATTATTCAATGCATATTATTGAATGCCTAAATTGGGTTTCCATTTACAGCTTTGCACATACCAAATTAAAAAGACTACAAAAAGGATTACCATTACATTATAATTGCCTAAATTACAATGATTTCAGTTCAAAACACAACTGCATTACATTACCAACCATATTGCATAAGTACAATGCCCAAATTACATTTTTAGGACAACAATTACAAGCATTATTGCAATAAACATCAATAACCCTACAACAATCTTCATCACATCCATCAATTCATCTTCTTGCTGGATAGATTTGTTCCCACATTAATCCACCCACTTGAAAGGAAGGCACCTTGAAGACTCATAGAAATTAAAAGGGAGAAAAACATGTAATCAAAACCCTAAAACCCGGCTAATAGTAATCATTTTAATTTAACACAAAAATTACAAAATACCTTGAGATTAGGGCATCCCCAAAATTTTCTACCAGGGTTATCTGGTGTTCTTGACACTACTACGTAGCACACATCACCACAATAGCATTTAACAAGTTTTGTTCTATGTGAAGTTGCTAAATTTGAAGATGATGCAGCCATTGGTGCATGAAGATGCTCTGATTAGAGCTACGTAAATGAGGGAGAAGGGCTACATAAATGAGGGAGGGGGGATGAAAGTCGTTGGGATTCCATTTTTTATAAGGTTATTTCTTTAACAGGTTGGATGTCACCGGATGATCGGCTCCAAACCTGCTAAATAGGATTTTTGAAAAAAGAGCCCAAATGTTGGGTATTAACGCACCAAAATTCGTCACAGTGACTAAACCGAACAAATTTTGAAAACTTAGGCACTTTAATGTCAAAATCCCATATATATTGTGACAACCATCAATTTCATGTCAAGTCAAAGTCAAATAAAGTCAACAAGTCAAACGGGTCAACTCCGTTAACCCTGTTATATTAGGGTTTACAACATGTTAGCTACTGTACAACTCGTTATTTTAACAAGAAGTTGTCACTTGGAAAGTTCGTATGATCGAAATTCTTAAACCCTAAACAGGATAAGTGAGGTAACAAAACGATAAAACACAATTGCATACCCTTCGGGGGTATGTAAGACTTTTAAACATGGCTTAACGGGGTTTACGAACCTTGAGTTGCGAAGCTAAACACTCAAAAAGGTCACAAACAAAGTCTATTTCAATCTCTCTTTATCAATCTTAATCTCTACCAAATCTCTCTCAAAATCTCTTTTAACTTTTTATAATCATTTGGGGCATCCTGACACTTAACTTGGTGAAAAACCGCTCAAAACGGGAAGTTTATACGAAACATAGCCTTAAAGGACCGAAACCTCTCTATTAGAACCGAACCCTCTTGGAACCGAACTGCCAAGGACCGAAGTGCTACAGGATCGAAGTTGGCTAGAACCGAACCCGAAGCTCCTGCTGAACCGATCCCGAAGCTCCTGCCGAACCGAACCCAAAGCTCCTTCTGAACCGAACCCGAAGGTCCCATCGGACCGAACTGCTAGCCTACTTCGCCTTCGGTCCCTTCTGATGAGTTCGCCTACGAGATTGCTTGGACCGAACCTCCCCCTCTCGGTTCCAATACACCAACCGAACCAGCCTTCGGTTCTAACCCTCTCAGGACCAAGTCTTCGGCCAGACTTCGGATTTTTCCATTTTCTTCTTGTTTTTTTACCCCAACTCCGTTTTAAGCCCGTTTTTTTTATTATTTTAACGCGAGACTTTCACCCAAACTCATATTTTGACATATAAGACACTATATATTCATAATTTAAACACATTTTTATGGAAATCTTTATTTAATAATAAAATCTAGTGGGTGAGATTTTGAAGTGGAGTGTTGACTTTATCTTTGATTTATGACACAAGCACCCCACCACACCAACTCCAGAGCCATACTCAGTCACTATTCCTCCATACTTAGTCAATTAGTTGTCCTTTCACACTATTTCACCAGCCCATAATCAGTTCAAAGGGCTGGAATTCTTCACTTCACTTCCCACATTATTCACTCTTTCTCAAGAAGAATAAAACCCATTTCTCTCTCACTTTCCCTCTCTAAAACTCGAAATTGAAGGCTATTCTTAAGCATTTCCCTCCAAGTTTGGTAAGTAAGTTCATCCTACATTTGATTATCTTACACCCTTTCACTCAAATCATGGATTCCTTACACAAATATCGTCATATTTGTTGTTAGATCTTCGAATCTTCAAGCACCTCCCAAGTGTTCTTGAGTTGAAAACTTATTTTCTTCATCATCACCGAAATCACTTAAGGTGAGTTCATAACCCTACATTTTCATGTTTCCTTCAAGTTTTAGGGGGGAATACTGTGACAACCGTCAATTTCCGGTCAAGTCAAAGTCAACTGAAGTTAACAAGTCAAACCGGTCGACTCAATTAGCTCGTGGGTTCTAGGGCTTACGTTAGGTAATTACTTCACAACTCGCTATTCTAATAAGAAGTCATAAATTGAAAAGTACGTACATCTAGATCTCCTTAACCTAAAATTGTGGTAAGTAACGAACCAAACCGATAAAACAATGTTGCATACTCATCGGGAGTGTGTAAGATCCTTAAACAAGGCTTAACGGGGTTTACGGACCTTGCATTGCGAAGCCAGACACTCACAAATGTCACACACGAAACCTCTCTCAATCGTTTTCACTCTATCTCTCTTTATCGAGAATCTCTCCCAAATCTCTCTAAGTATGTGAAATCTCTCCCAAATCTCTCTAAGTATGTGAAATCTCTCCCAAATATCTCTTTGTATGAGAATTCTCTCCAAGAATGTGAAATCTATCCCAAATCGCTCTAAGTATGTGAAATCTCTCCCAAATCTCTCTTTGTATGAGAAATCTCTCCAAGAATGTGAAATCTCTCCCAAATCTCTCTAAGTATGTGAAATCTCTCCCAAATCTCTGTTTGTATGAGAAATCCCTCCAAGAATGTGAAATCTCTCCCAAATCTCTCTAAGTATGTGAAATCTCTCCCAAATCTCTCTTTGTATGAGAAATCTCTCCAAGAATGTGAAATCTCTCCCAAATCTCTCTCAAAAGTTCCTTAAACTTTTTATAGTCTTTCGGGCCATCCCGACCCTTAACCGGGTCAAAAACCGCTTAAAACGGGGTAGGAACGGATAAAAAGGACTTAAGGACCCGAAACCCCTCTTAAGGACCCGAAACCCCTCTTAAGGACCCGAACCCTCTCTTAGGAACCGAACTTGTCAGAAGCGAACCCTCCCTTCGGACCGAACCTCGCATAAGGGACCGAACCCTCCCCTTCGGACCGAACCTTCGGTCCATTTCAGTCTATGTCGCTCCATTTCGCTCTTACTCCTTTCGCCCCATTTCGCCTTCGGCCCATGATCAGAAGGGACCGAACCTCGGCCTAGGACCGAGAGGCTTCGCAGGGAGCTCATTTTCACCCGGTTTTCAACTAGTTTTGTGTTTTAGGCCCGTTTTTAATTGTTTTAACGCGGGATTTTCACCCAAAACTTTATTTTAACATATAAGGCCCCATATTTACTAATTATCCACGTTTTTGGGGATAAACCTTATCCAAGAAGAGTGGGTGAAGTACAAGAGGTGGAGTGTTGACTTTTCTTTATTCTATGACACAAGCAACCACTCCCATACCCACTCCATGTCACTATTCACCATCAACCCATACCTAGTCATTTCATGGTACTTTTCCCACCATTTTTCAGCCACACACTTGGTCAAGGGTAAGAAAACCCTCCTCTCTCCTCACATTTCTTTCATTTCCTCTCATTCTTCCATCAAGAACGAACTTCATTTTCTGTCATTTTCTCTCTCTAAAATTCGAGATTCAAGGCTATACTCCAAGCTTTTCTTCTATTTTTGGTAAGTATTAACATCCTCCATATGATTATTTCACTTTCTTCTACTCAAATCATAGATGTCTTACACAAACTCCATCCTATTGGTATTAGATCTTCGAATCTTCAAGCAATCTCCCAAAGTGTTCTTGAGTTAAACACTTCTTTTCTCCATCATCCATCTACTGAAATCACATAAGGTGAGTTCATACCCCTATATTTTCATGTTTTCTTAAGTTTTTAGGGGGGGGGGGGGATACAAGTTAAAACACCAAGAACATAACAAAACTTTTCTAACAGCTTTCATCAGAAAAGTTGGACTCCATTCACGGACTGTTTTGGACAACTTTAACATTTTAGTTTTCAAAACTGTTTTAGGTGCAAGTAGTTCCAGTTCCTAGCTTTAAAATGGCTACTTTCACATCTCCATACGATTTTTCTACAATTTATGGTGATTTTTACAAAACTTCCTATCAATTCAAACACCCATCCGGACCAGTCTGTGATTATGGACTTTTTCACTCAAGTTGGAAGTCATTAAAAATCATGATAAAAATTATGAGTAAACTAGACATATTTTAGGAACTCTCAGAATTTACGGATTTAGTTTTCGACTTCGTATGATTTTTCTATGACTTTTCTAAAACGATGCAGAAAGGTTAAAAACTTGTTAACAGCTTATAACCTTCATGACACTTTGTATTATGTTGAGCAAAGTGTATAACCATGAGTTCTAAATATTGAATGTGTTTCCTTGTTAGTTTATCATCATAAACTGAAACTTAGTCATTCATGATAAGATTATTCATTCATTTAGAACACATATATTAAGTTATAATAAGCATAATTTATGGGTTTATAACACTAATGTGTTTTCATAAAAGAGTACTTATATATTACAAACATTTCGGATAAACATTATTAGGTATAGTTTATGTATCATTTACTTCTCAAACTTATTATTCAAAGGTCTTCAGTTTAGTTCACGTAAATCTGTTAATGAATAAATTTGTGAGTCATTCACTTCGGGTTACTTCCAAAGTAACAAAGTCAAAAATCTTGTAAATTGTAACCAGAGTCTCTTGTAGGGAGAACGTGATAGTTGTGTATAGATCTATATTGGGTTTGACAAACCCACACCTGAGCTGCTTGCAACAGCTAGACCGGTAGGTTTGTGGTGACAAGTGTCATTTAACGGCGACGCCTGAAGAACGTCGTATTACGAGGCCGTCTAAGTCAAGTATGGTTATGATAGCTCACATGTGGTATTAACAAATCATAAGATTTACGGGTTCTAACTTTAAATTAGCGAGTTATGTCGATTTAGCTCATTGAAATTACTTTAAGTATGGAAAAATACTTGTACGCCTTCATATCAAAAAGGGTTTTATGTTGATTTAAAATCACTTTTTATATCAATAATTACAGATATTGATGTATATTTTCAGTCTTGGTATTTAAGACTACACACCATTCATTACGGGAGTTTTCTCAAATCAGAAAGGGTTTTACGCCAATTTGAAACCACTTTTATATCTTTAAGTATGACAAATACTTGTTCATTTTCGGTCCTGGTATTTAGGACCACATAACTTTTTAAAGGAAAATATTGGATTTTTCTTGGTGACACGCAACACATTACAAAGAACGGTTTCCAAACTCTTTATCTCAAAAACTTATGAACTCACCAACCTTTGTGTTGACACTTTTTTTCAAAACTACTTGTATTCTCAGGAATTCAATGAAACAGGAAATCAACAGCGTTTTGAGGATGGGACGATAAATCGTCAAACAGTTCATTTTGTCATCATAATGTAATTGATTTGAAATATGTAAACATATACATTGGTGTAACTTTTTCAATTATATTTATGATGGTTGTATTTACTTTGAGCACTATTATACACGTTGTTGTGATACTATACATGAAGTCCTCCACCCCCGGACGTTTCCGCCATCCTTGGTTTGGGGGTGTGACAGATTGGTATCAGAGCATTGTTTATAGTGAACTAAGTATATCGAACCACATAAGATATACAAACTATAAATGCATTGGGATTAAGTTCTCTGATTTAAAGTTTTCAAAACAACTATACTTTTAGAAATAAATAGTTTCTTGTTAAAAGTATACATGCATGCATACATACTAAGGTCAGCATCATTCTAGAACAAAACAAAAGTAATGATTGTTGGATATGACGGGTAAGCTCGGGGATGTATGGTCAGTCTTGGGAGTGGCATAGCCTGATCAACTATGCTAGTCCAAGAAGCGATTAGCACATGCCAAAGAATGGTTGTGATATTGCAACAAGTCTAAAAACTTACCAACACCACCACAATGAGAACATTAGAACAGAACATGAGTTTAAAATACTATAGGAGTATTTTGTAATATCATAACTTATATGAAAACTAAATAGATCCTTAATAATAGGTCTATAGTCCCTAAGTGGATACTCTAAGGTTATATATAACTTAGAAATCATAGACTTAGAATTTGTGGTCATTGCCTTACTTCCTTTTCCTTGTTTGTATGTGGACCTAGGGTAGGATCACTTATTCGAAGGTCTATCATATCTTGTTATATGTAATTAGTATTCACTATGTCATTATAGAAGTAACTAATAAGGATCACCCCTATAAGTAATTAATTATAGAGTTAGACGGCTAGTAATTATCTCTTCCACTCCTATTCTTGCAAGTACAACATAGTAAGATCCTACTTACTGGACGACCCCTACTTTCCCAATCTAAACCCGAGAAATGGTGAATGGTTATGAGAAGAATTAGAAGCGGAACCGAAGGTAATCAACCCTCCATGCATAACAAGGGTTCCCGCGAACCGTTTCGACTACATCGAACCTGTTCCCTGTTGGGCAATCGTTATTAAGGGTTGAATGTCGACATCAATGACAACAACCACCACGTAGAGACCAACGAGGGTGCTATGACCTCAACCACGAGGGACTGACTAACAGAGTCCTCCCGGCGAAGACTCGGCGGATCGTGAACATCGGGGATTAAAACAGGAAGACTACAACCCGAGTTCAGAAAACTGCGCGCTACTACGGACCCTACCATCTCACGTACCCAAGACTCAGAATTAGACTACTATTCCCGAGACCAACTCTCATTTTTAGGACCTTATCGCCACTCGTGAAGAGGAAAGAGAGTAACAGGGTAAACACACGGCATTCAAAGAGGGGATGATTGCAGCCAAGCGTCGATTGGCAAAGCTACAAGATGCATCGACCTTGCCTCAGGCATCACAAGGGATGGATTGTCGTGAGTAGAGTTCATACTGCTCACAAGACCTGGTAAATTAGGTTCATGAGTATGCGTTGGTGCTACTCTATTATAGGTAAAAGCACGACACTACAAATTAAGTGGTCATACCAATCGAGAGATCTAGTTACTATCAAAACTCGTCCATGCACAGATGTGGGGTAGACCTGCATCGAGGTCAAAATTTTCACTGAAACCATAATTACTAGAGTCATATTAACAAGATGGGCTTAGGATATACCTAACAGACTCGAAGGTATATTTAGTCTTAATTATATAACTAAGCATACATCAATTGGTCATAATAAGGACCTAGCTTGGGTCAAGTATAAGGTCTCACTTGGATACAGAACTACTAAAATACATGAGTTTACCATATAAAGAATCTCGTTATGAATTGTTTTCAGAACACCCTTAACAACCGAATTACGTTACAAATCGATATAAGATAAACTTAGTTAGAAAACTCGCGACGTATGGCCATTCTAAAAACTCATTATCGTCTCACCTTTAAACAATTTGTTGAGAAGTTCCTTCTTTATAGACCTATGGGGTGCGATCGTTCAGGCACTAATACACCGGGTCCCATCAAAACTCCTCAGCCAAGTGTGTTCGGACAAACATGATTCTAAGATGAGTAAAGCTTAACGCCCGTATGAAACCTACTCCTACCCACTGCCATAACTCCATCTCAGGAACGTTAGCGGAAACACTAGGAATAGTATAGTAATGTGCAAAAATTTATATGTGTAAATATAAATCATAAGGATGCACTTAAGATAATCATTTCCACTAACGAAAGTCGTTTTTCATCGTGAAACAGAGCTATGGCTTCACCAAGAGGCAACCAACCAACTAGCAAGGCACCAACTCTGCAAATAGACTCTGCTACTTTTCAGGCTGCAGTCACGGCAGCCGTGACAGCCGTCATGGCACAATTCAATGCTAACAACGCCAGCAGAAATGGAAGCGGTACTGACAATACAGATTGTGGTAACAATCAAGAACACCAACGAGTGTCTGCCAACGAAAATACCTCAGGCCACAAACCTACGAACAAGAGCGAAAGTTTTGGAACAAAAAGGAGCGCAACCAATCTCAAAGATCTGCTAAAAGACAACAACCCATGGCCACCCCTACAATTACAACAGCAGTCAAGACACATGCCTCGACACTAGCCACAGCGTCTGACACCCAAACGACGGCCAGACCATATAAGGGATCACTCCCAAAGTGTAACCAATGTGGCTTCCATCACAATGGGGCTTGCCGGGAGATGCACTGTAAAAACTGCAACATGAAAAGGCATATCGTCCGTTTCTGTAGGGCCCCGACTCAGTACATCGCTTCAACCCCCAATACCAATGTAATTCCAGTGTGCTTCCTATGTCGCGAAACAGGACACTTCAAAAGAGACTGTCCAACTGAGAGGAATGACGGGGGAGCCGAAGGAGTGTGACAAACGAACCAAAAAGGGTAACAGGGAACCATATTAGGACTTTTGTAATGTTTCCAACGATAAAAACATTTAAGTACCATATGTTTGTAATGAATTTGGTATGTTTGCTAAAATCACCGTCTTTCTAAAAATAGTTAAAATACTCTCTCGTCAAATCAAACCAAAGATATTCATATATGACCTTAGGATCATTACCTGTAAGATGTGATGACTTTGTACATACATCGGGGTTAATTATAATCAAAATACTAAAGTCTTGAAACAAATAATTCCATCCTGACTCCTATTCCATGTCTAGCGGTAGGAATTGAGTGGGGCCACCCACTCGACGATTGCACCAATATCAAATTACATACGACGTTCATATACCGCTCGATCACAAAATGACCTATCAGGGATCATGATATCAAGTATCATTACTAGCTATCGAAACACACCCACTGCCATTGCTAGACACTGTACTATGAATCATCTATAGTAATAATAACATCAAGTAAAACGAAACACACTTAAAAGAAACACAAGATACTCAATCACTCTAATGAGCACTTCCTACGAATACAGCTTAACACATGTTTATCTAAAAAGATTCGGTTGTCACCATTCAGTTTCGATTGGTATAGTCTTCATCTTCCCGATTTAGCGACTACAAAAGGACCCCTCACCTAACCCACCGAATATCGAAACCTTTGTCTCCCATAAACGCGTCCAGCACGAACCTCCGGGTCATCTCTCGCTGTGAAACTCCAAAACACACACCAGAGGAGTGTTATACTTCCCGAAACCTTATCACAAGTATTTACAGGAGACCCTTCGGGAATGTCACGCATACAGCAGACAAGGTTCAAGCACAGAAGCTTGGGACGGATACGGTTAGTCTATCACTACTACGTGTATACACGAGGATAATGTATAATTAAGATTCTACGGACATTGGATGTGTGCTTCCGCCCTATTTCCTGTTCCATGTCTAGTTGTGGACTTGGGGCAGAGTCGCCCATCCAACTGTCTTGCCAATCTTAAGCACATACGACCTATATGCGCAAGTTAATGATAGATGGACCAGGTACGAATCCTGCCATGAACGTCGGGCCAAGGTTGCCCAGGAGGACGAGTGAATGTCCTACCATCCGAAAAAGGTCTAGTGGCGTAAACCAAACCCACATGCTTCCTACCGAGCTACAAGAACTGTCAGGTCAAACCTGTCGAACTACTTAACAATGAAATTGAAGAACCAAGCTTCTCACCCTGGAGAGCTTCGGTCTTATTCTTCATATAGAAAGACAAATTGCTCATAGGTCCATCGACCTCAGAGGCCCCGATAATATCTCCAATAGAAACCATTACTATCAGCCTCGCATAGACAAACAGGCCGACCAACCGCAAGGAACGAGGTACCCTTCAGGAATTGGACCTGAGATCCGAATATCACCAGTCGCGAGTATTGGAGAAGGATGTCCGAGGACAATCCTCCAAATTTGATGCGGACGCTGCAAGTCCGTAGTGATACCCCTCGGATAGGACCAACCCGCTCGCAGTCTTCATAAACTTAATGAATAGGGTACGCCATTCTTACTGGGATCAGTTCATCATTGTCCTTAAACATGACTTGCTTATCTACCCTAGTAGTAAGAAGAAAACCAAAAGAGCAGCTACAACAAACCGTGGGAACAATTCGATCAGAGAAGCCTTACCTGAAGTTCTCTAGATACTAGTTTTGGAATTGAAGATTCAAATTCCTAAGACACACTATTATTGATGTGGAAATTCTTGAGGACCCTTTCAATTAATCAAAACTATTGAGAAATTGTCAGCACCAAAGGCGTCGATGGGAACACGCCGAAATTCTGGGTCTCGCTGACCTACCGTCTTAGTCCCTAGAGAACTTCTCGCAAATTACGGAACCCCTTTATGACTTTGACCCCGAAGGGAGCAACCCTTTTCTGGGAAGAGAAGCAAGAGGGAGAAACCTTTAGAACTCCAGAGTAAGAGACCAAATTCCTCTGGAAGCCTCACTCTGGGAAGGCTTAGTACACTTCGGAAAGCGTGGAAAGCTAAAACCCAGGATAATTAGGCCTTTCGGGATTCTTGTCAGAATCAGCCTTGTAACTCGCAACTTCAATCTATCCTCGCGAGCTTAGTAAAGTACATTATACCCGACACGTCTCGAACTTGCAGAAGTATCTATCCAACGAGACTCTTGTAATCCCCCTCGACGAGATCGAGTTCCACAAGAGCCTCACCTTCGTGGAAGAACCGTAGTGACCATGGACCGAGAGGACAAACGGACGAAGCAACGTCGCCTCCCATTAGTGAAAGTTCGCTGGAATACTAACTAAAGACCTGGAGTCACTTGGGAGCACGAGAATCAGTCGATTAGGAAGTATCCTCACTTCTTGGCTCGATTGTTCATGCCTACTCCTTGCCTAAATTCAAATTTCGGGATGAAATTTCCTCTAACGGGGGGGGGGGGGGGGGATGATGTGACAACCGTCAATTTCCGGTCAAGTCAAAGTCAACTGAAGTCAACAAGTCAAACCGGTCAACTCAATTAGCCCGTGGGTTCTAGGGCTTACGTTCGGCAATTACTTCACAACTCGCTATTCTAATAAGAAGTCATAAATTGAAAAGTATGTACATCAAGATCTCCTTAACCTAAAATTGTGGCAAGTAATGAACCAAACCGATAAAACAATGTTGCATACTCATCGGGAGTGTGTATGATCCTTAAACAAGGCTTAACGGGGTTTACAGACCTTGCATTGCGAAGCCGGACACTCACAAATGTCACACACGAAACCTCTCTCAATCGTTTTCACTCTATCTCTCTTTATCGAGAATCTCTCCCAAATCTCTCTAAGTATGTGAAATATCTCCCAAATCTCTCTAAGTATGTGAAATCTCTCTTTGTATGAGAAATCTCTCTAAGAATGTGAAATCTCTCCCAAATCTCTCTAAGTATGTGAAATCTCTCCCAAATCTCTGTTTGTATGAGAAATCCCTCCAAGAATGTGAAATCTCTCCCAAATCTCTCTAAGTATGTGAAATCTCTCCCAAATCTCTCTTTGTATGAGAAATCTCTCCAAGAATGTGAAATCTCTCCCAAATATCTCTCAAAAGTTCCTTAAACTTTTTATAGTCTTTCGGGCCATCCCGACCCTTAACCGGGTCAAAAACCGCTTAATACGGGGTAAGAACGGATAAAAAGGACTTAAGGACCCGAAACCCCTCTTAAGGACCTGAAACCCCTCTTAAGGACCCGAACCCTCTTAAGGACCCGAACCCTCTCTTAGGAACCGAACTTGTCAAAAGCGAACTTGTCAGAAGCGAAGACATCAGAAGCGAACCCTCCCTTCGAACCGAACCTCGCATAAGGGACCGAACCCTCCCAGCCTCCTAATCCCCCTGGACTTTATGTCCTTCTCCCAGCCTCCTAATCCCTAATCCCAAGGGTTGCACCCTATTTAAAGGACTTTATGTCCTTCTCCCAGCCTCCTAATCCCCCTGAGAGTTCCAAAAACCCTAATTTTCATGTAAGACTACATTGTTGAGGAGATTGGAGCTTGGAAGAGGAATTTGGTGGAAGGAGCTTGAGAAATTAGAGGCTAACATCAAGGGGCTTGTGTAGATATGGGATCTACATCAGTTTGGGCGCATCTTAGAGGTAAGGAGCCATTATCTTATGTTATTTCCTTTTTGGTTCATCCTTGGTGGTTGATTTGGAGTTCCTTAGCTTGTTTGAGATCTATTTCAGGTTTAGAGTTTAGATCTAAGGTTGCTACTCCAGATCTAGACTTGTGATGACCTAGAATGTCATAAAGCTCTTGTCTATGAGTTGTTAGTGAAGCCCCTAGTCCTTAACCCTAGCCCTAGTGTGTTTTGGGCCTATATCTCCTTGGTTTCACGTAAAGTTTGCAACTTTATGAGAGGGTTAGACTGTAGAAGAGTGGATCTATGGATTGGAGCCCGTGCATGGCTCGAAAAGCCATTTATGGATTGAGAACATGAGAGACTCGGTGAGTCACATGGGTGTACTCAACGAGTTATATGAACATGTGCATGGACTCGGCGAGTTGGAAGAACAACTCGGCGAGTCTGTTGAAGATTGCCTTGGACTCGACGAGTCTGTTCACGGAACCCTAACCTCTTCTGGTTAATCCTTGAATCAGTGAGTCGAGGGACGACTCTGTGAGTTAAGCAGGATGGGACTCGGAGAATGTTGGACTCGACGAGTCTTGGGGCGACTCGGCGAGTTGAGTCGTGTTATGGGAGGTTCTGAGTATAAGAACTCGAAGAGTCGACCGGTTGACTCGACGAGTGGAGTCAACCAGGAAGGTTGACTTTGACTGAGGACTTTGACTTTGACCAAGAGTTGACTAGTTTGACTCCCATGGGTATTTTGGTAATTATGGTATTTATGGAATTGGTTCTTTGGTAGTGTTCTGTGGTGAAGTTCGTGTCGGTGGTCGGAGCAGCTTGGTCTTATCTCTTCAGTCAGCTATTGCAGGTGAGTTATCCTTACTAAATCGACAGGGTCTACGGCACCAAGGCCATCCCTTTATCGGATGGAAATTCGGGTATTGGTTATTATGTTATTGCTTTGCTAGATCTGCATCCTGGTAATTAAGATTGTGTTATGTTAGTGACCAAGTTAAGGTCGGTACCCGGTATTTAGGGTAATTTTATGCTAGAGACCGGTTAGGTCAGAATCTTGGTTAGGATGTTGATATGCTATGTGATCTGTTAGACTGTACTGTTTTTCTGGTTAAGGATTTGTTATGTGATTAATTGTTTTATGTGCACATGGTTGTTTGACGAGGGTTGGGTTGAGGCGAGTCCTGCTTTGTGCTATAGGCCAACATACCTAGGGCGGACCGGATATTCCGATGGCCCAACGAGCGGTCCGAATAGGCTGAAGGCCCCAAGAGGGCGGACCAGACGTGTCGAGGCTCGGAGAGTGGACCAGGCTGACTGAAGGCCCGGTGTGGGCGGACCAGTCATACTGTAGATTCAGAGAGTGGACCAGGTGGATTGAAGGCCTGGTGCGGGCGGACCAATCACACTGTAGACTCGGTGTACATGGTCAGACTCGGAGGGTGGACCAGGTGGACTGAAGGCCCGGTGCGGGCGGACCAGTCACACAATAGACCCAATGTGCAAGGTTGTTCTATTTATGAGTATGTTTATGTGTGGTTGGTATTTTGGGGGTAACTCACTAAACTTTCGGGCTTACAGTTCAGTGTATTGTTTCAGGTACTTCAGGAGATCGTGGCAAGGTGAAGGCGTGATCGTACCACTCCTTATGTGTTATGATTTTTGTGATATGGTTCTGGGGGATACTCTGATGTTTAAACTATTTTGAAAACAAGATGTATGAACTTAATGGTTTTTAAATGAATTAAAATGTTTTAATTTGGCTCAAATTTTATGGGTGTTACATTACAAAGTACCGAGTTTTCATAACTAAAGGGGTATGCTACAAAGTACCGGACTCATACTAAAGGGGTACATTACAAAGTACCGGGTTTCCATATTAAAGGGGTACATTACAAAGTATCGGGTTTATACTAAAGGGGTACATCACAAGGTACCGGGTTTATACTAAAGGGGTACATTACAAAGTGTCGGGTTTATACTAAAGGGGTACATTACAAAGTACCAGGTTTTCAAATAAACGAACAAGTACAAAGTACCGGGTTTACCCAAAATGGTTTTATGATATTAGAACTACAATTCATCTAGAATTTGTTAGTTTCCAGCTATGATTGCAAAGTGTATATGTTAGAGTTATATAAAAAATTAGTCGCGATCAACTTAGAATTAGTGGGCCCGCCTTACTTCCTGTTCCTTATTTGGTTGTGGACTTAGGGCAGACCCATTATATTTGACGGTTTATTTAACTTAAATTTTATATAACTTATATACACTGGGTGATTGTAAATGAAATCTATGGGTCTTTCTAGGGTACATTATTGCATAACATAGGAGCTTTCATTACATATTTTATAAATAAAATATTGGATTTTCTGGAATCATATTCATTCGCTTTTACTAGGAAAATGACATATTTATCAAATAAAACTGTTATGAACTCACCAACTTAATTGTTGACACCCTTTTAAAACTACTTGTATTCTCATGGAATCAGTAAAACAAGAAATCAACGGCTTTTGAGGATGGAACGCTAAGGCGTTATACATTTCATTTTTGTCAACATAATGTAATTTATTTAGAAACATGTAAACTTCTACTATGGTGTAACTTTTTCAATTAGATTTATGTTGGTTGTTTTTACTTTGAGCACTATTATACTCGTTGTTGTGATACTATACATGAAGTCCTCCACCCCCGGACGTTTCCGCCATCCTTGGTTTGGGGGTGTTCATGAATGTTTATGACAATTATTGTGTTCATGAATGCACCAATCGATAATTAACAAAATATTAAATAATTTTTTAATTCAATAAGGGTATTTTGGAGATTTGTATTCTCAATTAATGGAAGCACTTAATTGAAATCATATAATTAAAGAAAGAAAATAAATATTTGACATATTCTTTCTCTCATATATGTCTTCTATCCCTTTGTAGCAAGAACAGAATGTCTTCTACCCCTTATATAGGGGTGACAATTGATGACACGACACGACAAAAATACACGACACGAAATGAAATTGAGACGAAACTGAAATTCGAATTCGTGTTCGTGTCGTGTTTGTGTCAAGTGTAAAAAATACGACGTCGGGTCATGTCGTGTTCGTGTTCAAAATTTGACACGATTTAACATTATTTTGTCGTGTTTTTCGTGTTATCTATGAATATATAATAATTAAATAAATGAATTGTTATTTCATTTTATCTTTGTCGTGTCTGCTCGTGTTTGTCGTTTTTTAATTGGTTAGTTTTCGTGTTAGTTAAAAAAATCCAAGATCGTCTCGTGTCGTGTTCGTGTTACATAAAACATTGTCGTGTTGTGTCGTGTCCTTTCATTTAGGGCTAAATCATTACACCCTCATCTTCTTCTCCTATAAATCATTTTCTTCAAATCACCAAACCGAACCATACATCTCCTTCCTTCTTTCTAAGGTTCTATCAATTTTACTCTTCGTATCATTATCTTCTTCAATGGAAACAATATCGATCGTGCATATTCAAGACAACGACATCCTCCCCTATCGACAGTGTATCTTGTGACCTCTGTCACTCTGTCGACATCCAACTTCGACGACATCCTAATCCAACGACCTCTGCCACTTGTTCGACGTGAGACACAATGTATTCAAGATCTTACGATTGGTGAGTTTTTCAAAATTTTGGAATCATTTTTGAAGAAATATTGCTACTGGTCTTCATTAAGTCTTGATTTCTTATGAAATTCAAGCACAAAGTGTAATCTCCTATGACATAACATATTTCTTTTTTATCCAGCCAAATTATTTGATCTGTTATTGTTCATTGGACCTTTATCAACCCTAATTTCTTCACTTGTTCATCTGATTCACGTTCTAATTAAAAGTTAAAGCACATGGTTTCAGTTTGGTTCTTAGTCAAACTAATGATATGATGGTTTTTGTGATCCAAAATGAATCGTATGTATTGAAATAAAGTCAAAGAAAGGGTTTTATGTAACATCCCAAAATTCAAGGCCAAAAATTTCATTTTTAAATAAGTTATTACATAAAACCTTCATTATAAAAGCATTCATTATAATATCTCGTGACAAACCAAAGTGTCGGTAATAAAAACATATTATCATAAAACCATATCAGAGTGTAATCCCAAAGATCTCATTTACGGAAAACATAGTGTGATGCGCTGCGATCGAGTCATCTCCTTTCCTTGAAAACAAAGTACCTGAAACCAAAACTGAAAACCGTAAGCACGAAGCTTAGTGAGTTCCCCAGGTACCACATACCATACAAACCAACTGATCCATACATGCCATACATAGCCAAGAGCCATACATAACCAACGTATCAATAATCAAGTAAGGTGATATGTTCCAAACATAGTCTTGCTAAGGTGCTATGTGCCAAACATAGTCTTGTGGTTATGCCACAGGCCGCACGTGGTCTTCCTGGTCAAGCCTGGGGCCACTCCCTGGGTCTTATAGACAGGTGCCAAGGGTCACCCCCTGGTCTTTCATGCAAGTATAACAAAGACAACTATACATACTACTCTAATAGGCTACTCCACATATAGTGTGCCAGGAGCCACCTCCTGGTCTTTCATACACAATAGCATACAGTGCGCCAGGAGCCACCTCCTGGTCTTTCATACATATTGCCTAGGGCTAACTCCCGGGTCTTCCTATCATACATAATAACATACTGTGTGCCAGGAGCCGCCTCTTGGTCTTTCATGCATTATGCCTAGGGCTAACCCTCGGGTCTTCCTATCATACATAACATACTGTGTGTCAGGAGCCACCTCCTGGTCTTTCATGCGTAATGCATAGGGCTAACCCCTGGGTCTTTCTATCATACATAACTAAATGGGCCGGCATTGTGGCCGTAGACCCATACAAACAGTGAGGAGACTCACCTCGCACTGCTGAACTTTGTTGATAATCCCCTGGCTGCTTTCTGACAACTCTCTGAACCGCTGCTCCACTAGCTCCTCGAGCTACTAATATCAATATAACACTTAGTTCCAAACTGAACTCTAGAAGTCAAACTAAGTCAACTCTGGTTAAAGTCAAAGTCCTGGTCAAAGTCAACCTTCCAGTTGACTCGACTCGCCAAGTCAACCCGTAGACTCGCCGAGTCACCCCGGGACTCGTCGAGTTCAACGATCTCTGAGTCCCATCCTATCCAACTCACTGAGTCACCACTCCACTCACTGATCTGCGTCTTAACCAGAAGAGGTTGGGGGTTCTGCGACCTGACTTGTCGAGTCCAAGAATAGACTCGCCGAGTCCTAGGCAATCTTCAATAGACTCGCCGAGTTGTTCTTCCAACTCGTCGAGTCCATGCACATATTCATACAACTCGTCAAGTACACCCTGGTGACTCACCGGGTCTCTCTAGTTCTCAATCCATATAGTGGATTTTCGAGCCATGCAAGGGCTCCAATCCATAGATCCACTCTTCTACAGTCTAACCCTCACATAAAGTTGCAAACTTTACGTGAAACCAAGGAGATATAGGCCCAAAACACTCTAGGGCTAGGTTTTAAGACAAAGGGGCTTCACTAATGACTCATTGACTGTTGCTTTAAGACATTCTGGACCATCACAACCCTAGATCTGAAGTAGCAACCTTAGATCTAAGCCACAAACCCGAAATAGACCTCAATCTTGCCAAAATAGCCCCAAATCTCATTCAAGAATAGATCTAGACGCAAAAAGGGTGAAGGTAACAACTTATTACCTCCAAGATGACCTCCTACTGAAGAATAATCCAAATATCTGTAAACCCGCCTTGATCCAAGCTTCTTGATCTTCAAGATCTCTTCACAAAACCACTTATCTAAGCTCCAAATTGCTTCCAAGTACTCTCACTCACGATTTAGGGTTTCTGGATCTCAAAAGGGTAGCAAAGAGGCTGGGGAAGGGATGTAATGTTCTTTAAATAGGGCACAACCCTCGGGATTAGGGTTTTTCTTGTCCAGACCAAACTCGCCGAGTCCACTAGCCGACTCGCCGAGTCGGTCACTTACTCTATGCCCCGGATCCCGATCCGACTCGTCGAGTTCCTCCCTGGACTCGATGAGTTGACTCTTGACTTAGAGCCTTTCCTTTCTTTTCTTGGTTTTTCTGATTCTAGGTGTTACATTTTAATTGGTCAATATTTTTGAATATTTAAAGCAAGTGGATTCCAATGGCATTCTGTCAGAATTACTGTAACGCCCCGATTCTTAGGTATTGATTTAAATAAGAATTTAGTTGGTTTTAATTCCTACTCGACGAGTTGGTTGCCCTACTCGACGAGTAGCAGCGGGGTAGGATCGCGTGTTTAGTGACCTACTCGTCGAGTCCATGAAGGGACTCGACGAGTAGGAGCTGGCAGATGAAACCCTAAATCCCAGGGTTTTGCACCCTATTTAAAGAGGCTTAATCCTCCTTTGGCCTCTTTGCAGTCCTTGAGAGCTCATAGAAACCCTAATTCGTGTGGTGCTTCATTATTGTGTGTCTTGAGCTTTAAAAAGAAGGTTTTTGGAAAGGAAGAGCTTGGAGGGCAAGAGACTAGGGGCAAGGAAGGTGTGGGAATCAAAAATCTACCTCAGTTAGCATCATTTAGTGGTATCAAGTCGCCACCTTTACCTCATTTTCCTTCTAGACCTCATTTGGTTGAGATCTAGGGTTTTTATAGTTTGATTGTGATGATATTGTGAGATATGAGCTAGATCTGAAGTTGTAACTTCAGATCTAGACACTTCTTGGGTCCTAAAGTCATAAAGCTCTGAGTTTGGCCATGTATGAAGCTTTCCTTGAGTATGAAACCCCATTGTGAGCTTGGATTTGACATTAAGAGCCTTTTTAGCTATGCATGCACGCAAAGTTTGCAACTTTACGTGAAAAGCATGTCTTAGGAGCTTGGATCTGTAATTTGGAGCCATTGCATGGCCTAAAAGAATCTGTATGGCTTAAGGACTGAAGGAACTCGACGAGTCATATGAAGATAGGCCTGGACCCGACGAGTTGGATGAACATTTTGGCGAGTCCGATGAAGATTGCCAAGGAACTCGACGAGTTGTATGAAGAACTCGGCAAGTCGGTTGAAGTTTCCCCAATTTATGTATGCGTGTGTAACCATCGAGTTGCAAGAAGGAAACTCAACGAGTGGCCTTAGAGTTCGATCGTAAACCAAAGGAACTCGACGAGTCACTCCGGTGACTCGGCGAGTGGAAAAGTACTTTAAGGAACTCGGTGAGTATCCGAGGGTACTCGGCGAGTAAGGGTCAACATGGACTGTTGACCTTAACTGAGGTCTTTGACTTTAACCAAGGGTTGACTAGTTGGTTTATGGAGTACCTTGAAAGGTTGGGAACTGATGGGTATGATTGTATTATGGTAATAGGTGGTGGAGTTTTTGGCAGTGATCCGAGAGTTAGATTTCATCTTCCGAGTCGACAACTACAAGGTGAGTTATCCTCACTATATCAAAAGGGTCTAAGGCACCAAGGCCGACCCTTTTGTAACATCCCAAAATTCAGGTAAGCTATTTGACCCTTCCATTTTGTCATGTTGTCAAGATTGTTCCCTTGTGAGAGTTCTTGTAGCAAATGAGTACGTTGGGCGTACTGAGGAGTACGTTGCGTGTACTCATGCGCTCAATTTGGACGCAGACTCGCCTAGGTACACTAGGCGTACCTAGGGTTACGCTGGGCGTAACGGGTCCAGATGCAAACCCTAAATGTTTGGCTTGTGCACTATTTAAAGGATGCTAAGGCTCATTTTTCAGCCTCCATATCAGAGAGTGAAACCCTAAGAGAGAGCCTTCCATCGTCCTTAGCTTGAGTGTGTGTGTTTTGGAGCTAAAGTGTCTTGGTGCGTTAGTGAAGAAGAAGGAGAAGAGCTTGTGGGGGCTAGGGCTTGAAGTGCAAGTTTAGATCTGAGATCTATAATGAAAGGAGCTTCATCTAGAGGTATAAAGTTCAAAACTTTCCTCTTTATTTGGTTAGATGATTGCATAGACCATTTCTAGGGTTAAAAGTCCCAAAGGTGAAGACTTTATGAGTGTAATGTACTCCATGGACCTAGATCTGTCCCATTTCAGTGATATTTGTGTTATAGATCCATAAAGTTTCCATCTTGGTCGTTGTTATGAGGTCATGCTTGAGTTATGAGCTTTATAGAGTTGGGAAATGAAATGTTATGGGAGTTAGTGACTTGTCCAGCCATGCAAAGGCTTAAAGTCACCAACTTTATGGATTAAGAGGCTTAGAAATGGTCAGATCTAGAAGTTGGACGTGAGTCTTAACTGTTTAAGACCTCAAGAGCTTAGAGTCTGAAACTGGGATTTACACGGGGCGTAATCCCAGTACTCGCAGCGTAAGGGGTCACGCGCCCCGTTTCTGTGAGGACACCGGGTACGCCCAACGTACATGTTTGGTACGTGCAGCGTAACCCGGAGAGTTGACTTTTGTTGACTTTTAGGATTTGGTCAACTTTAGGGTCTTTGAGCCATGAGAGGGGTAAAATGGTCTTTTACCCTTCTGAGAGTACTAATAGAAGGAATAGTCTAGCCTTGAGAGATGTATTGATTTAGAGTGTTTATTTAATATGATTAGGCGGAGGCTAGACCCGATTTTTCAGAGTTTAAGATTTACCGAGTTACCCGAGGTGAGTCTTCTCACTATACTTTACCTAGAGTGGTAATTAGAGTTATGTGATAAAGTATTTTGTATGCTTTTGCATGATGTGATTTCTATGTGATTTATGTTATGTATGTTACAGAGTTTTCGGAGTTTGGACCGGAAGGTCCACATAGTTAGGGCCAGAGGGCCCATAGAGTTATGGGACTGGAGGGTCCCACTGAGACATATTGACCAGAGGGTCAAACAGAGTTATAGCCTTGAGTGGCTAATATGTGTTGTGTGTGGTATTTTGGGAAACTCACTAAGCATTTATGCTTACAGTGTTGTGTTATGTGTTTCAGGTACCAGTGAGGATCGCTGAAGGCATCGGCTTGATCAGTACACACATGAGGAGCTTTTACATTTTATGATCTTGGGATGTGATGTTATGAACTGATTATGTGATACAATGATATTTTTATAACAATTATTAATGAAAGTGTGTTTTTAAAACGTGAAAAATTATTTGAAAATTTGGGTGTTACACCTTTAGTTGTTATGGTTATGATATGATATATGCGATTATGATCTGATAGATCGGAATCAGGATAGACAGTATGTTATGTTTTTATGATCCTTAGGGATTGGTATGTTAGTGGCCTGTTGGGCCTATGCTCTAGTTATGAGAGATTGCTATGATTGATGATCCGTAAGATAAATATATTTGATGTCTGTATATACCAGTATATGTTACTTATACACACATGATCATTTGCTTGTTGGTTGGGTTGAGGTGGTCCTGCTTTGTGCTGAAGGCCAACATACCCTATGAGCGGTCCAGGGAGACTGTAGGCCCACTTGGCGGTCCAGTCATGTCGAAGGCTCGGTATAGATTCAGTTAGACTATAGGCCCTGTAGGGCGGTCCAGTTAGGCCGATGGCCCAGTATGCATGTTGATTGATTGATTATTACTGATATGATATTATCAGTGTAGTATTGGTATTTTGGGGGTAGCTCACTAAGACCTCGGGCTTACAGTTTACAGTTATTGTTTCAGGTACTTCGGGAGATCATGGCAAGGCGAAGGCGTGACCGTACCGCTCCTCATCCTTATGATCTGGCTTTTGGGACACTCTGATTGAATAATGATTTGAAAACATTTTCTGTAAACAATACCATTTAAATTTGGCGTAAAATTTATGGATGTTACAATTACTAGGAACACATGTGTTAGGTAATATTTATATTCTCATAGAATGCATAGGTTTTTGCATTATGATGGGTTATTTTATTTTTCTTTGGTATCTCATAACTAGGTTGTGATTTTTGCATTCGCAAAAATTTGGATTTTGTGTAGTTATGAATTTCACACCTGCAATTTAAGGGGTCGGTTGCATGAAAAGAGTTAAGCTATGATTTTTTTTTCATGTCAAAATGCAAAATCCTGTTTATGCTATGAGAAAATAAATATTACATAAAACATGTGTTGCTAGTAATTCTGATTGAGAATGTTTATACATATAGAAGAAAAGACTATGATTTAAGTGCATTTTGTAATGTATTCAGACAGAGTTTATTTATGTAAATGCATTCTGTTAGAATGTCTTTGAGCATGTTTGTTAACAACCAGTATATTTGTTTAACTAGTAATACTAACGAGTAATGCATGTTATTCTTTCTGAATGGCTTGAAGAAGGAATTCAATATTGATCATACAAGAGAAAGATTTGGAATCGAGTTCAACAACAAGTATATTTGTGAAGAATTACATTCTTACAATAATACATCACATTTTCGTAAGTATAATTGGAATCAAGTGGATTATTTGGACCATTGAAGAAGATCAAGTGTATTTATTCAATAATTGTATATTCAAGAATGCTATTCTTTAAGAATTTAATTCATTTTTGATGATATTCTGTTAGAATATTCATAACTATATTAAAATGTATAAGGTTTTTAGTTTATAGGAATATGTATGAATCTTTATTTAAGTTCGTATGTATATTAAGAATTAAATCATAGGCCCTCATTCTGACTTGGATGTCTATGAAGAATATATAGAACTCTTAAATCAGGTTAATTATAAAAATATCTACATTGAAAATATATTATGCAAGAATAAAATCAAAAATATCTTTACTAGTTTATGGTTGACATTCTATGAATAAAATCAGATTTTTAAATTTGAATTAATTTAAAATATTCATATTTTTAAAATAAGGGAATTAATTATCCCTTAAATCCGAAAATTTCTTTTTTTAATATAGTTAAATTGACCAAAATGCACTTATGTTGAATTTTATATGATTATATGGTACATGTTACCATATTATGATATTACAGACCCTCATATCATAACCATTGATTTCATTCCATCTGTTGGTAGAGGTAGCAATCGTGTCGTGTTGTGTCGGGTCGGGTTCGTGTCGTGTCGAAACACTAAACGGGTTGAAAGTGTTTGACCCTAACCCGACCCATTTAATTAACGTGTTGTGTCGTGTCAACCCGTTTATTTTCGTGTCGGGTTTCGAGTTAGGGTTATACCTTGAAATATGTCGTGTCATGTGAGGTTAAAAGATTGTGCATATTGAAAGAGTAGGAGTTTGATTAGTGGAAATGAAAAACTAATTGTTTTGAGGCAGAATAAATGAAGTCATAGCAAGTTTAGATGACAAATGTAGTATACGGACCACATTTGTAGACCTCTGTAGTAGAAGAGGTGGACCAAAGGTCTGCAGTCTGAAAAAAGAAGACTGTTTGTTTTTTTTAACATCTACAGACTACTAATATAAAATACAATCTAAATAAACTGGTTTTTTTATAAACCTCAAAGTGATTTTTTAATATTTTTATGACTTTGTTATAAATAATTAAGAAATCTTGATGAACTTTTATGTATTATTGTATAAAAAATCAAAATAAAAATGATACGAATTAACGTATATATTTGATAAAAACCAACAATTTTGGTCGCAAAGTTATATATAAACATGTAATTAGAAAGCAAAGAATTTGATAAATAAATGGATGGAAATAAACTTCGATTTTTTCAATTAAATCAATTAAAAAACATAACATAGAAATTTCCCAAGAAAGTTGATGATATTATATTAAATAATGTTTTATAAAACTTGGTACAAAAAATATATGAATATATTATGTTTTTTTTTTCAATGATCATTGTTGTAATAAATCTTATTTATAAATTTGTCAAAAATATCATTTTCTTAAAGTATTGTAACTTTTTTTTCTTAAAGTACTTTCTTAAAGTACTGTAACTTTTTTTTTTCAATTGTCTATCATTAATAAAATTTGAATAAATATAAATTAAAAAGATCTAAAAAAAAAATAAATATGTGTTTTTTTAGACTATAAGATGTTAGAAAACTACACGTAGACATTTTTAGATCTGCAGTCTTCAAAAAAACAAACAGCGAAAGCTAATGTTTGCGTGCATGGTATATGCGTCGCAATCAGAAGATGCTTCGAGACAAGTAGTAGTTCACAACTTTATGTCCTTTTAATTTAGGGGATGTTTGGAAAAAAAAAATTATTACTTATTAGCTTGTTAGCTTATAAGTTATTAAGTTTGGCATAAAAAAAAAAAAAAAACATTAACCTTATGTAAAGATTTGCCACCGCTATAAACTATTTTTATCCAAACACATTTTTAGCTTATAGCGGTGTGTGGAAACGCTAACAAGCTACAATGTTGTTTTTACCAAAAACCCTCTAAGTTGATAAATATAAATAACAGCATCACAAGGTAGCACAAGACTTAATTAATAACCTTTAGCATAAACCAACAAATACATTACGTTGGCAACAGCCATTAATTAGCTCTCATAGAGCAACACACACTGAAATATTTACATGCAACACAATCACAATCAAATATCCTCAAGTCATTTTGCAAACACTACAAACCCACACACACACACGCACACTGCATTTATTTAATGGTCAAGTCTCGTGGTCAAACACACCAAAACCACAAAAAACTTCCCAAATAACTTAACTATATATATATATATAACAAGAGAGCAGAGCAGAGCATACATACACCTAGTACTGAACTAGGCATTCTTGATTCCCAGGCGCCATGGCTGCTTCACGGGGACCACCATCGACTTGGTCAACATCTTGTTCATCTTCAGTCAACATCTTCTCTGTAATGGAAATGGCCTCAAATATAATGGCCACGACTTCCTGGAACCTTTCTTCAGACAATGACACCTCAGCAAGAAGTCTCCATGCTTTTTCCTCAGAGGCCCCTTCATAGTCCTCCTTCCTCTTCAACACCATGTGTCCACTGATTTCCCACACCGCTGGATTCACCTGTGTATCCAGCAGCTCACCACTCACTTCCCCAAGAGCCTGCTTCTCAGCATAACACTGTTCATCCAATCCATTCCATTTCTCACATTAACTAATTAAACTTCAAACAATAACCACTATATAAAAGATTGTTTCTTTTTCTTTTTCCTCTTTTATAAAATTTTTTTTTTTTTTTACCTGAGGAAGGACAAAGATGCGTCTTCCAGAATCTGAAATGAGCACGTTGTAAGGTATATTGTTGTCTTGAAGACATATGCATGAATCAGCCACAGCATTTGATAAATCTTCAAGAGAACTTCCACTTCCTCCCTCATACACAAGACCTCTAACAGGATAGTTGAGAATCTCAGAAATTACAACACCACCATTGTCATTGCCATTGCCATTGCCATTGAAGTCTGTAATCTTTCTAGTGGGAGCTTTCTCAATTGGAAATGGCAGACCCAAGTAGTAAGCCTGGAAATGAAGGTGATTGATGGTAGCAAAAGCACCCAAGCTGTTGTAACCAAGACGAAAGTATTGACTTCCAGCCTCACGTGCCATGTACAGTGCAAGTAATAAGCTCTCATGGTCAATCCTTTGAGGTAGGCGCTCAAGAATTCGAGGTATCAGAAGCACATGCCCATATTCAATGGGGCTAACCTTTTGATTTCAAATGAATAAACATGTTTATTATATTAGATTGTTTGTATGAAGATCATACTATAACATAGAAGATGAAAAAAAAAGCATTCATCACATACATTAATGGCAACTACACTTGGTGAACCGTCCACATTAATTGGAGCATTTGGATGGAACTGGACTTCACCATCTTCGCTTGCTTCAAACTGAAATAGCACTTCCTCTTGTCCAACTTTGGTAAAGTTGAACTTGTTCTCATCAAAAGGCTGTAGCACCTTGTCAACTCGGAACTCAGTGGGCCGTTTCTTAAGGTGGCGACCTTCATTCAGCTGAGCCACAAAACCGAGTTCACCTGGAATCACCTGTAAACATTCATAAAATAGTATGGTTAAGGGAAAATTAGCATAACTTTTAGTTTTTTCAAAGACAAGAAACTGATGAATACCTTAGTGGCGCAAGCAGTAACATCATAGCGAAAAAGACCCCTCTCCATTCGTTCCTCCCACTGGAGTTTTACAGGAAACAATCTTAGTCTACAAATTATTAAAAACCCTAACTACAGAGATATGAGATATGGAAGTTTGGATATTACCTCTCCTAGAAGAAGGGAGTCCAAGAAGGCAAAAGGGGCCTCATTATTGTGGCATAAATCAACCTTGTTGGATTTTGGAAAAGCATACAAAGGTAGCTTAGCCCCTGTATTCAACCCCAGGATAAATTAGAATTAAAACAGAAACAATGTTTTAAACGTTCAAAACTACAAATCATAACGAAGTTTTGAAGAAAAATATTAAATAAGGACGCAATTGAAGGAATACCTGTTAGGCAACAGTTTCTGAGGCAATTACGGCCGCAACCACGGGCTGCGCCACCTTCCTCGACCCCCTCCTTCTGGTAGTTGGAAAGAATAGTAGGAACCCTCTTAATCCTCAACATGTTCTTCGATTGGTTGGTTGATTAAACGGATACGAGCGATGAAGAAAGCAGATCTTGAAAATTAAACGATAATAACAGGTATGGGATATATGCGTATAAGTCTAGACCTAATATACCCTAAGCTACGAGGAATAGGAAGGAGGATGAACCACCGCCGGCGAGGAAGAGAAGGTCGGATGGGCTACCGCCTTCGGAAGGCAAAGCGCCACGTCCGCCGTGCGTCGAAGGGTTGCTCTCAATAGTTATTGAACCCTTCCGCCGTACTGATCGGACATGAACGAGTGGCCGCGTTGCTCCGTGTATAGCCGTGATGTCTGCAACTTGTCGTTCCAGGGTTTTACCCCAACCCGTTCCTCTCTAGCAGGCAACCCCAAGGGTAGACTCTGTTTCTCCTAATTCGATGACGATTATCCGGCAGCAGTAGGTCAATCAGCAAAGGGGAAGAGGGTGATTTGTTTGAAACTTTGAATGAGATTGATGATGCGAATGAATGGTGGAAAAGTGGTTGGATTATATAGGTGGGATAAGATGAGCGGTTGGGTGAGATTTCATGGGTGTGGAGTGTCAACCGTGGACGTGTGGTTGTGGTTCAGCCGTCAGCCCGTGACCTCACCTGACCTGACCACTCCATTTGGCATTTAGGTTCGAGCGTCTCGGGGTTGGTTTTTTTTTTTTTTTTTCTTTATTTATTTATATATTAATTTCTTTAAATATATATATATTTTTATTCAAATTAAAATATTATATTTTGAAAGTTTATAAAACTGTCTTCCAACCCACTAGATCCAATGAATCTTTGATACCTTACTCCCTTATAAATCATAAACGAGAATATGAAAATGAGAATTAATAATGCTATCATTAGGATTGAAATCGACACATATATTAAAAAATCCAAAATCACTTCACAATGATAGAAATAGGAGGTTTGTGAGGGTATATGCTTGGTACTAATTAGTAACTATTAGAGGATTTTTTTTGTTGAGTATACTATGTATTTGAATTTAAGTATGTTTTTTTGTAGGTACTAGGTCGCTTGATAGTAGATTAAAATTTATTAAAATCATAACCTTATGTAACATTTGTAAAAGGCGGCAAAAAATTAGTTGTATGGCTAGTTGGAAATTATATGTATAAAAGTTACGAAAATTTAGTTTTTTAAAATAGTAGCTAATTTTTCACGAAAATAACAAATTTGCGCAGGGTTTATAGAACCTTATAAAGGTTAGTTGTAGAGGTTCACATAATATGATCCGATGTTGCTTACACAAAAGTTATGGAAGTTTTAGGTAGGTCTATGTCGTTTGCGAAAGTTAACACAAGTTACTTATAAGAGGTTCATATGGTATCCTTGGACATCAGATATACAAAACTTATGGAATTACTTAGGTGACTATAACTATCCATGCAAGCAAAAGGTGGTGTCAAGGAAGCGAGTTGTGCATATTGTGTTTCTACTCTGGAGAACGCCCACATTTTGAGGTTGTTGATTTGCCTTCATCTATGATTTAATAGGAAATAATGTGTTACATGTTTTTTTTTATGTAAGTGTGTTATGTGTGACTTATTTTATCTGGGTGTTCGTATGTGAGTGTCCTACCTTTTGAATGTTGAGGTTCTGATAATGGTGCAGTTAGATTGTCGTTTCTTTTGGAAGTCATTGGAAATTGTGGAGCTGGAGTTGTCGATATTGTTGACTGTTGTAGTAGGTTGTTGTCGTCTTCAACATAGGTTACTATGAACCAAATATTGTTGGTGGTGGAAGTTTTTGTCATTGTAATGCCATTTTTTTCACTAAACCTTTGCTTTCCTCAATAATTTATGACAATTTTTTCTTGTTGTTGTTAGGATCATCCTCATGTATCAACTTTTTCGAGGTTGTACCGGTTAATTTTTGGACAACATTGTCAGATAGGATTGCGGTTATTATGTCACTTGAGTTAGTAATTGTTCCCAGAAGTTAGTATATATGTGTGTTACTGACATGAGTTTGTATAAGTGGAATTTGGGTGTTGTTCTTAATTTAGACATAGACTTGCTTACAAAAAGGTTGGGGAGTTGGCTTTTCCATCCGATGGGCAGAAACAGTTGTTACCTCGTTTCATAGTTGCTTTTTTGCACGTGGGACAAATTATGTGCTATAAGGTGTCTTTAAACTTGAAATCAACTATTGATGCCTTTGTAATGAAGTTCTTTTCCTGGAAATATATATATTTGTATAATTTTATATTATCGGATGGTATGAATGTCATGTGTTAGGTATATCTGCAAATTATGTTGAATGTGACAGTAATAAAGAAGTTGTTTATGTCAAATAGTGATATGGGTGGCCAAAATAGAGTTACTGCTGACGTTGGATTTGCTTTGTGAGAACAAGATCGATGCGCAGGGACAAGGTTTGAGAACTCAAACCTTGAGTGAATGCTTAAGATCAATGTCTGTTTGCTAAAGATATTTCAAGTCTAGCCTGGAAAGACCAGTCAAGTCTTAGAATATTCAACAAATGATCAAGACGTTAAATGAAGAATGAGACAGTAAATGATCAAATTAAAGTTAATAAATGAAGAATAAGAAGAATGTTTAAATGAACTTAGTAAAGATGCCAAAAGTAAGTGAAAGATCCATAGTTTGACTTGAATTTAATGCTCCTTTAAATAGGAGTAAAGGTTACAATGAATTAACTACAATGTTTACATAGGACCGGACAAAAGAAATATTTCTGACATTCTGATTGTCCAAATAAGATAATAGACTAAGTCTTATGAAACGTTACATCAAAACAAGTACAAATACAATAAATACTTTAAGACAAAATAAGGTTCTTCCGAATCAGTGTTCATTCCGGACATGAGAGTCACTCCATAATGTCTTCAGTCTTCTCTTCACTTCTTTTCTGGTCCGAACTAAGTTTCAGACTACTCCTTCCTTATTGACTCCAGAACACTTACTCCGGAATTTTTGAGCTTCGGAATGTGGCATTGGCATTGCTAGAGGTTCACTTTCCGATTCCAACAATCTCCCCATAAGTGAACTTAGCAATCCAGCAAGCTTAGTTCATTTCTTCCTTAATGAAGGTGTATGCTCAGAATAACCATTCTCGGACCTCTATGTACCATGCCAACTGATTTACAAACTTTGCCTTGACATGCTCCGGAGCATCGGACTTGGATGCCTGGGATATGAACTTCTTCAAGGCCTTGGTCGAAACTAGATGTTTGTCAAGGACTCGGAAGCAGTCCTTCTTGTTTGATTTTCTTATGGTATAGACAAACCCTAAAACTGGTTCTTCAATAGGACCATCAGCAAGAACTTCGGCTTCCGGAAGAACGAAGTCAATTTTGGCAACAAATTGTTCCGTCCCATAGAGATGTGCAAGCTCATAATCACATTTGCAGAATTCTGCAATGTAATCCTTCAGAAAGCTTAGAGTGGCGTGGTATGCTCCCATACTTATATCATCCTTCTGATTTTCTCTGAAGTAGGCAGCTAAAGTGAGGATGTCATTTGGGTTCATGGATGGGAAGTCCGCATCAGTAATGGTCTGGGGAGTAGGCTTGTTTCGGAGGATGTGGAAACGGAAGAGGGGGCAGTTAAGCTCAAACTTCACAAGTATTTTTCTTTCGAAGCCTTCCACCTTGGTAATTCTTTTCCTTGACCTGAATTCCTTGAGAGGTTGAGTATGTTTGGAATAAAAGGTTTTGAGTCTCTCTCTTTCGATCCGAATAATCACCTGCGGATCGTCTGTGTAACATCCCAAAATTTAAGGCGAAAAAAAATCATTTTTCAATACATTATTATATAAAACCATCAGTATAAAAAAACATTCATATTAATATCTCTTGTCAAAACCAAAGTGTCAATAATCAAAAAATATTATCATAAAACCATATCAGAGTGTAATCCCAAAGATCTCATGTGCGGAAGACATAGTGTGATGCGTTGCGATCAAGCCGGCTCCTTTCCTTTGAAAACGAGTACCTGAAACCAAAATTGTAAACCGTACGCACAAAGCTTAGTGAGTTCCCCCATCATACCACATACCATACAACCACATAACATACATATATTGTCAGGCATATCTGGGTGCCCGACCTACCCCTTCGGTCCTCTCGACCGGATACTATCTAGTATATCTAGGAGCTGGCCTCCCCTTCGATCCTCTCGACCGGATATTGACCAGTATATCTGGGAGCCTGCCTCCCCTTCGGTCCTCTCGACCGGATACTGACTAGCATATCTGGGTGCTGGTCTCCCCTTCGGTCCTCTCGATCGGGTACTGGGGACTATTTCACCCCTACTACTACCACATAACACATATATCACATAATCTATCTAGCATGGCTGGGCATGACCGCCCCTTCGGCCCTATCGACCGATAATCTGGGGGACTATCTCCCCCTACTGTTACTAGCACATAGCTGATGGGTTTTAGCCATAAGAACTTTCCTATGTGCGCATGCAAAACCCTAATGCTTGGATCTAGGTTTTCTACTAAACATGCTTTTGAATCCAAGACTTCTAATGACTAATTAGGTTAAATAACAACATTGAAACAGATCTAGAATCATACCTTTAAGTTCCTTGTTGATCTTGAGGTCTTGGAGCTTCTAGAGTCACAAGTGTCACTCCTCTAATGGCTTACAAACACCAATAGCAATAAGAATGATTTAGGAGAGAGGAGAGGGGAGGAATTCGACCAGAGTTCTCTTGCTTTTTCAGAGGTGTCGAATTTCCTATGTCATGGGGTCTATTTATACTTGTAGACTCCTTAAGGGTTACAACCTAAACCCTAATTGGATAATCTTCTCTTAAGGCTATCCAAATCCATTCCATAGATAACTCTAATGGACGATTTTAGCTATCTTAAAGCCTCTAGAATCCGTCCATAGCTTATCCAAATGGATTTACAGTCTAAAGCTTAACTATCAAACAATTGACAGTTTATACCCCTTTATTCAATTAATCTCTTTAAGTCACCAAATTAATTCTAATTAATTCTATGACTTATATTAATCAAATAACAAATATATTATTCACATAATATATTAATAATATTTACTCTCTCTTAATAAATCATCCTATCAAGTTGCTATGATGAAGGCAACCCAAAAGGACCATGCACAACCAGATCAAATATTTGCCTAATATAGTTACAGCCTTAGACATTATTCCAACAGTCTCCCACTTGGATAAGTCTAGTAACTATACAAGTACAATTCGGTTTGCAATCATAGCTCTCAAAGACGCTGTCAACTCTGATCTAATCAATCTTGTCCTTTAGATAAGGGAACGTACAGTCCTCTGTTAGATATCATGCTGACAATCCTATGGAATGGTTAGTCATGCATTTAGGTTTCTCGATCTCTGATTTATTTGACATAGAACTTAATCGAACACATCAATTCAGTTCTGACCGGGCCCGGCACATAAGTCAAATCAAATCATCGAGCGGCCGAGATATCGCTTTTACCTTCTTAGATAAAAGTTACAGATAAACTTCGACTTATATGCATTTACTTATTCATTAACCAACTATACACAACAATACGTTTTATAACACCAAGTTACTGATGCGTTTTCGTATTATCAATGTACAATCAATTAACAAATAACAAACCATATATCTAGGTTTTAAGACTATATGATATTATCGTCTTGCGATCACTTTTTATATCGTATTCCATAAGGTGATTCCAGCAAGCGCGGGTTTATTCCAATGCTCAAAACTAGTTCATAAGCACTCATGAACGTTGCAACAATCCTTTGCTATGTCTAACACCATTTAGACAATCTACACACCAGTTCATGACAATCTTCTTTCATATCTACTCCCAACATATGACCGATTGTGGACTATTTGAATAATTCGATTATTCCTAATAACCTCAATTATTCTGGAAGTCAAAACATGCAAAGTGAAACAATAGCTTAAACAATTAACATAAGATAGTAACATTACTCATAAATAAAACTCCTTTTATTTAATCATCAAATGTCAATTACATTTATCTATTACACGTTTCTAATACTATCTAATCTATGCTAATATCATCCTTCAGCCCAATACTCCTAGCATGCTGCAAGTGCTTAACCCTACTCAGTCCCTTCGTAAGCGGATCTGCTGGGTTATCTTCTGATGATATCCTCTTAACTACGAGTTGTCCTTCTTCTACAAGATGTCTAATGAAGTGATACTTTATGTCGATATGTCTTGATCTACCATGATCCCTTGGTTCCTTGGTTAAGGCAACCGCACCTTCGTTATCACAGAAAATCTCCATGGGCTCTTTTATGGCAGGTACGACTCCAAGATCACCGATGAAGTTCTTTAGCCATATTGCCTCCTTCGACGCTTCGCTCGCTGCTATGTACTCTGATTCGCACGTTGAATCAGCTACGGTTTCCTGCTTGGAACTCTTCCATGTCACTGCTCCTCCATTTAGGGTAAAGACCCAGCCCGACTGCGAACGGTAGTTGTCCCTGTCGGTCTGAAAACTGGCGTCACTATACCCTCGCACCTTCAATTCATCACTCCCTCCGAGGACTAAGAACCATTCCTTCGTCCTCCGAAGGTACTTAAGGATGTTTTTCACCGCAATCCAATGTGCTTTGCCAGGATTCCCTTGATATCTGCTAACCATGCTCAAAGCGAAGGCTACATCAGGGCGAGTACAAGTCATAGCGTACATGATTGAGCCAACTGCGGAAGCGTATGGTACTCGGCTCATTTCTGCTATTTCAGCTTCGGTACTCGGACTTTGAGTCTTACTCAATTTGGCATTACTTTGTATCGGTAGTTCTCCCTTCTTTGAGTTTTCCATACTAAAGCGTTTTAGTACTTTCTCTAAGTAAGTATTCTGACTAAGTCCAATTAGTCTCTTACTTCTTTCTCTTACTATCCTTATTCCCAAAATGTAAGAAGCCTCTCCGAGGTCCTTCATAGCGAAGCACTTCCCGAGCCAGGACTTAACCTCCTGCAGAGTCGGGATGTCGTTTCTTATGAGTAATATGTCATCGACATATAGAACGAGGAAGCTTACTATACTCCCACTGGCTTTGACATATACACAAGATTCGTCTTCGCTTCGTACAAATCCAAACTCTTGGACTTTCTCATCGAAGCAAAGATTCCATCTGCGAGACGCTTGCTTAAGTCCATAAATGGACTTCTCAAGCTTACACACTCTATCCGGATGCTTCGGATCCACAAACCCCTCTGGCTGAGCCATGTAAACATCCTCAGCCAACTTTCCATTAAGGAAGGCGGTCTTGACATCCATTTGCCAAATCTCATAATCATGAAACGCGGAAATTGCTAGCATCACTCTAATAGATTTAATCTTCGCAACTGGTGAGAAGGTCTCATCATAGTCAACTCCGGGAGTTTGAGTAAAGCCCTTCGCGACCAATCGCGCTTTATATGTGTGTACGTTCCCATCCACGTCGGTCTTCTTCTTGAAGATCCATTTGCACCCAACTGTCTTGCGTCCGGGCACGTGATCAACCAAATTCCAAACTTGGTTATCATACATGGATTGGATCTCGCTATCCATTTGCCTCTTTCCACTTTACAGACTCCGGGCCTGCCATGACTTCCTTATAGCTATTAGGTTCATCCAGGTTTACTAGTGTACCATCACTAATATACGTGTCCCCTTCGGTAGTAATATGAAAGCCATAAAACTGGGGATGAACTCTAACTCTATCGGAACGTCTAAGAGGTAAGGATTCGTCAATCGGTTCAACCGGAGTTTCCTCCTCGGGTTGAACGCCAGCGGTAGAGGTTCCTTCATCTATCGATTCTTGAATCTCTTCAAGTTCGATTTGCCTCCCACTGTCTCCTTGGCTTATGAGTTCTCTCTCTCGGAAAACTCCTCTCCTCGCAACGAAGACAACATTGTCCTTCGGTCTATAGAAGAGATATCCAAAGGATGTCTGCGGGTAGCCGATGAAAATACATCGCTCACTTCGAGGTTCAAGCTTGTCGTGAGTATCTCGTCTTACGAAAGCCTCGCAACCCCAAACCTTGATATGTGCCAACGAGGGAGCTTTCCCTGTCCACATCTCGTGAGGTGTTTTGGCAACCTTCTTAGTAGGGACTTGGTTAAGGATATGGGCGGCAGTCTCTAAGGCATACCCCCAAAAAGAGATTGGTAGCGAAGAACGACTCATCATAGAGCGAACCATATCCAATAAGGTTCGATTACGCCTTTCTGCCACACCATTCAACTGCGGTGTCCTAGGAGGCGTCAATTGTGAAACTATTCCACACTCCTTGAGATAATCGTGGAATTCAAGACTTAGGTACTCTCCTCCTCGATCGGATCGAAGCATCTTGATTTTCCTGCCCAATTGATTCTCCACTTCATTCTTGAACTCTTTGAACTTTTCAAAGGTGTCTGACTTTTGCTTGATTAAGTAGATATACCCATATCTACTATAGTCATCGGTAAAAGTCACATAGAAGCGGTTCCCATCCTTCGTGGTTGATCTAAACGGTCCACACACATCGGTATGTATTAGGTCCAATAGATCCTCGCCCCTTTCACATGTACTCGTGAAGGGCGACTTAGTCATCTTTCCAAGCAAACAAGACTCGCATGTGTCATCTTCCCTAAGGTCGAATGACTCCAACATTCCATCCTTTTGGAGTTGGGCTATGCGTTTCTTGTTGACATGTCCAAGACGACAATGCCACAAGGATGCTTTATCCATACTAGTGGAAGAATCAATATTCAAAACATCATTTCCTAAGTTATCAACAATCATAACGGTTTCATATATTCCATTACATGGTATAGCTTCAAAGTAAAAGACACCATTTAGATAAGCCAAAATAGAACCATTCTCATTATTAAAAGAAAATCTAAATCCTTGTCTATATAAACCATGAAATGAAGTGATGTTTCTTGCCATTTCTGGCGAATAGCAACAATTGTTCAAATCTAAAACTAAACTATTCCTAATCACTAAGGAATACACTCCAATCTTGGTTACAGGCGACGATCTTCTGTTCCCCATGATTAGATTGATCCTTCCTTGCTCCACATCCCTACTTCTTCTTAGTCCCTGCACATTAGAACAAATGTGATAACCACAACCGGTATCAAGAACCCAAGAAATAGCATGATTAGAATCGTTAGATTTGATTGTATATATACCTGCGAAAGATGGCTTGATCTTTCCTTCTTTGATTGCTTGCAGGTAATCCGGGCAGCTTCTCTTCCAATGTCCTATCTTATGGCAGTGGTGGCACTCTGCCTCCTTCGGGTTAGAGCAGGGCTTAGCGGGATCAACTTTGGTCCCACTAGAAGAGGCACCATCTCGGGCTTTCACCTTGCGATAGTTCTTCGATGAAGCTTTCCTCTTCTTTCCCTTCCCTTGTCCAATAGCCAAGACAGGAGCAGCGGGCGGATTGGGAGTGGGTGTAACAGACTTGTCTTTGAAGTTGCTCTCAGCAACCCTCAAGAGACCTTGGAGCTTGCTTAGGGTGACCTCTTCTTTGTTCATGTGGTAGGGCATCCTAAATTGATTGTACATCGGAGGCAAAGAGTGAAGCACCATGTCGATCGCCAAGTCCTCACCGAAGTCAACATTTAACTTGTGAAGGCGGTCGACATACCTTTGCATCTTTTGCAAGTGCACGGTAAGAGATTCTCCATGACCCATCTTCGCGGAAATCATGTTAGTGAAAATCTCATACCTCTCTTGTCTCGCGTTTTGGTGGTACCTCTCCAATAAGTCTTGGTGCATCTCGTACGGGTACATGTCCTCGTAGGACTTTTGGAATTCGGAGTTCATGGTAGCGATCATGATGCAATGTACCTTCGTTGCATCTCGCTCATGAGTTTCAAAGGCGGTGATTTCGGCGGGAGTAGCAATTTCGGGGTTGATTTTCTCGAGCTTCTCATCGAGGACATACTCCTTATCCTCATAGCGAGCAATGGTGCGAATGTATCTTATCCATTCGCTAAAGTTCGTTCCATCGAAGGTGACCTTTTGGCAAAGGCTCATCAACGTGAAAGAACTAGCAGCAGCGTTGTTTGCGTTCGACATCTACAATTAGAAAAGGACAAAGATAGATTAGAATAAGAATCCCTAATTATCACCCAATAAGAAAATTAGGGCTAGGATCCAACAATAACATTTACATACTAGAAAAGGGATGCCGTAATCTAACATGCAAATAAATTGAAGGTAAGTGAATGACGATTCACTAATTCTCCATCACAAAACTTAAACTATTAGTCCTAAGTGTTTTTGAGAATTCCTAGGTTCGGATGAGATTCATTGAAACTATTCAATGGCATGTTTAAATCTCGATATGCCCCTCTCGTTTGTGACTGGGATGCCGAGGATCACAAAGCGGGTGTGAATTACCATGCAAATTCACATGGTGCCTTCATTGTAACAATCACCTATTCGATGTGCCGGTAAACCACACACGCTCCATCGAACTATGATAAACATTGAATCACCATTTGCCACCTTCGCTTAGAACCAATTAGTGTGCCGGTAAACCACACACGCTCCACTAACATCTTAGCAAGGTGCAAAGTGTAATTTCATGGGATTGCATCAATTCACTTTTCCTAAAGTAACTAGGATTGGGAAATTTTGGAAAAATATGTGTAGTTACTTTGTATTTCTTATTATACTTTTGATGAGAGAATGAGGTTGCCCTATCCTACCCGTTCGGCTAACGACCCTCCACCAATCAAGCAAGCGGTGGGTGTGAGTGTACACCCATTAAGCGCCATTTTATAGGCCGCAACCTTATACCCACCTTATAGATCGGCTTCGTGAATGAGGCCTACTAACGGTAAGACTAGCATTTAGTTATACATATATATATTATTCTAGTAATATCATATTAGTATAGGGTTGTATTTTAAAACTTTTAAAATCTAGGGTTTGAAATTTAAGTTGTCCAAATTAAAACTTTTAATCACAAAAGTAAATTTCCAAACATGAGGGTAGGTTTTAATCATTTAAAACATGGAGGATCAAATAACAAATAATTCCAATTAACATTTAAAATCCTAATTATCTATATTTGATTTATTCAAGATTTCTTTGAAAGATAATTACCAAAATAGTTAAATAATTAATGAATTATCATATAAGGAAATTAAATATTTAATTAGTTGATAAATATCCTTTTCTAGATCAAGATAATAGTCATATATATCATAAAATCGGATTTAGGTTGATCTATTATCATTAAGGTAAGTTTCCATAAGATAAACACAAAGAAATCCCGAATCTGGTCATTCCTGACGCCTGGACTCGCCGAGTCAGACCTACTCGCCGAGTCCACCTTGGGACTCGCCGAGTCAGTGACTCAGAAACCAAAAAATCGAATTTTGCAGGTTGGTTTCAGTTAATCAAGCAACAATTTACAGAAAACCAAGCTAGGCTCTGATACCACTGATGGGTTTTAGCCATAAGAACTTTCCTATGTGGGCATGCAAAACCCTAATGCTTGGATCTAGGTTTTCTACTAAACATGCTTTTGAATCCAAGACTTCTAATGACTAATTAGGTTAAATAACAACATTGAAACAGATCTAGAATCATACCTTTAAGTTCCTTGTTGATCTTGAGGTCTTGGAGCTTCTAGAGTCACAAGTGTCACTCCTCTAATGGCTTATAAACACCAATAGCAATAAGAATGATTTAAGAGAGAGGAGAGGGGAGGAATTCGACCAGAGTTCTCTTGCTTTTTCAGAGGTGTCGAATTTCCTATGTCATGGGGTCTATTTATACTTGTAGACTCCTTAAGGGTTACAACCTAAACCCTAATTGGATAATCTTCTCTTAAGGCTATCCAAATCCATTCCATAGATAACTCTAATGGACGATTTTAGCTATCTTAAAGCCTCTAGAATCCGTCCATAGCTTATCCAAATGGATTTACAGTCTAAAGCTTAACTATCAAACAATTGACAGTTTATACCCCTTTATTCAATTAATCTCTTTAAGTCACCAAATTAATTCTAATTAATTCTATGACTTATATTAATCAAATAACAAATATATTATTCATTATATTATTCACATAATATATTAATAATATTTACTCTCTCTTAATAAATCATCCTATCAAGTTGCTATGATGAAGGCAACCCAAAAGGACCATGCACAACCAGATCAAATACTTGCCTAATATAGTTACAGCCTTAGACACTATTCCAACAATAGCATCATATCATACTAGCACAATAACATATCACAGGTAGTAGCAACCCTAGATGAATATCACATAGACAATCATCTATCATACAACTCCTACTGGTGGACCGGCATTGTGGCCGTAGACCCACCGCTACTGGAAGGTAACTCACCTCACACTGCTGAATTCCCGAAGACACAATTCCACACTTGCTGAAGTCCCGCATACTCAACCCCAGCTGCTGGATGACAGATTCTCGATCTGTCAATATCAAAACATCACCCAATTAATAATTGGGTCCCACTACATAACCATAAACACTTACTTTGGATAATTACATTACCCTAAGCTTGGCTTATTCAAGCCTAAGGCCCAATTCGTAGGCCCAAAGTGAACTAGGAACCAAAGCCCAACACATGGCCCAATTTTCCAAATTGGGCCTAGGCCTATACATGGTCTTATTCTGAGGCCCAACATCATGTAATTATTAAGGCCCATCTATGGCCCATCTATGGCCCAATTTTCCAAATTGGGCCCAAGCCCCTTACATGGACCTTACCCTAAGCCCATTAAATTATTCTAGCTTAATTGTTTGCTCTTGGATGGTCCATTATTATCTCAATCATTTAGGCCAAATAGTGAAAGCGTATCAAAAGATTATGTGTCCCGTTTCTGTGTTGGTTGATGATATATATAAGATACAATTTGAGATCCTTTATTTTAGGACCTGATATACATGCCTTATCTCCAAATATAATACATATCCTAGTCTAATATACCCCCGCAGTCGAAACGGGAGGTGAGCAGATGTTGAGACTGGAACGGAAGTCATCAAATAAAACTCGAGGTTGTCCTTTAGTAAAAATATCAGCGATTTGATAACGAGACGATATATGATACACCCGAACCTGCCCGCGTTGAACCTTCTCCCAAACAAAATGTATGTCTAATTTTATGTGTTTCGTTCGCTGATGTTGGACTGGATTGGCTGTCAAATAAATTGCGCTAATGTTATCACAATAAACAATAGAGGCGCGAGAATGTGGGTGATTAAGCTCCAAAAGAAAATTTCGAATCCAACACAATTCTGCCACAACATTTGCCACACCACGGTACTCTGCCTCGGTACTAGATCGGGATAGAGTGGTTTGTCGCTTAGACGACCAAGATTCCCGAAGTAGAGCGTCGAGTGTCCGGGCAGCCGGCCCAATCGGCATCAGTGTAGGCTATTAGGGAAGTAACAGGAGACTTATGAATGGTGATACCGAATGAGATAGTCCCTTGAACATACCGTAGAATCCTCTTGAGTGCATGTAGATGTGATGCTCGAGGTGCATGCATATACATGCAGATTTGTTGCACGGCATATGTGAGATCGAGTCTCGTGAACGTTAAATATTGAAGTACCCCGGCCAAGCTTCGGTAAGAAGTTGGGTCATCAATAAGTGGACCATCATTAGCACTTATTTTTCCCGATGTATCAACCGGTGTGGCTACGGGCTTACAATTTGACATTCCTGCCCGTTTTAAGATTTCAGAGGCATATTTTTGTTGAGATAAATGCAAACCAAAGGTTGTTTTGGAGACAGCGATCCCAAGAAAAAAAACTTAGAGAACCGAGATCTTTCATAGCGAATTCATGAGAGAGTTGAGCCATCAACCGGTCACGAAGAGAATCGGTCGATGTAGTAAGGATAATGTCATCGACGTATAAAGTATGTAAGCTTTTTCCTGACCGTGATGATAAATAAATAGAGAGTGATCTGATGCACTATTTTTGAAACCCAAAGTTAGAACATAATCAGTGAACCTTTGGTACCAAGCCCTCGGTGCCTGTTTTAACCCGTAGAGGGACCGTTTAAGACGACATACGTGATCAGGAAAACGAGAGTCTCGGAACCCAACCGGCTGATGCATAAACACTGTTTCAGATAAATGACCGTGAAGGAAAGCATTCTTGACGTCGAGTTGGTGAATCGGCCAAGAATGAGAGACAACAATGCTAAGGACTGTTCGAATAGTAGCCGGTTTTACCACCGTGCTAAAAGTTTCACCACAATCAATTCCCACCTGTTGAGACCTGCCATCACAAACAAGACGGGCCTTATAGCGTTCAAGGGACCTGTCAGCATTAGTTTTATGTTTATATATCCACATACATCGAATTACATTCATATCGGGTCGACGAGGAACAAGTTCCCACGTCTTATTTTCAACAAGAGCATTAAATTCATCTATCATGGCAGACTTCCAAACGGGAGTTGAAAGGGCGTCAGATGGATTTTTAGGAAGAGGATAAAGGGTGGTAGCATGTAGGTTCATTGGAGCTTTAGGTTTGGAGGTACCGGTCCGACTTCAGGTTTGCATTGGGTGACGAGTAGGAGGTGGTAGTGTTAATGTGGGGACAGTTTGTGAGGGTTGTTGAGACTGTGAAAGGGGCTGATCAACAGGTTGGGAAGGGACTGTTGGTTGTTTGGAGCGACGTGAATAGGTGAGAATGGTAGGGGATCTATCGTGAGTTGTAGTTGTGGTATGAGATCGAGTTGGGTTATGGATAGGAGATGGAGAAGGGGTAATTGTAGTAGGAGGAAGTTGAGAGCACCATATAGGTGGGTGAGGGTCGGTGTGGAGGAATTGATAGGAAGAGGGTGATGGTTGTGGTTTTGAGAAAGGAAAGACAGTTTCATCAAAGACTATGTGACGGTAAATTATTATTTTGTTGGATGAGAGGTCTAAACATTTATACCCCCGATGGTTAGAAGGATACCCTAGAAAAACGCATGGGGAAGAACGGTTGGCAAGTTTGTGAATGGTGGGGGAGGGGTGAAGGGGAAAACATAGGCAACCAAAGGTACGTAGATGATTGTAAGTAGGATGACGTTTGTAGAGAAGATAGGTTGGAGTGGTGAAGTTCTTTGTTTTGGCAGGTAGAATGTTCAAAATATAAGTAGCCATTTCTAAGGCATGATGCCAAAAACAAGGTGGTACTGAGGAATGGGTAAGGAGAGTGCGTATGATATTGTTGATAGAGCGGATTTTGCGTTCCGTCTTACCATTTTGGGGGGAAGTATAGGGACAGGAGAAGCGGAAAGTCATACCATTGTGACTGCAAAATTTATGGAAGGCGTTGTTATTATACTCAGTACCATTGTCACATTGTAAGCATTTAACTGTACGTTCAAATTGAGTTTTAACAAGGGCATGGAAGGATAGAAAAGTAGAGAAGACCTGTGATTTTTGAGAGATTGGAAATGTCCAAAGATAGTTTGTATAATCATCCAAAAATAAAATGTAATAACGGTGACCACCCGAACTTAGAATCGGTGAAGTCCATAAATCACTATGAACAATATCAAACGCAGAACATGTAAATGAACTAGATTCAATAAATGGAAGTTTAACTTGCTTGCCAAAAACACAAGACTGACATAAAGAAGACGGAGGTTTTAATTTTCCACAACTAATGCTATTGTTTTGTTTAAGACAACGAATTAAATTTAAATTCGGGTGTCCGAGACGACGATGCCAGACATCCTGAGACAAAGCAGCAAAAGTAAAAGGAGGTATGACTTGAGATGGCAGCGGAGAAGTGAGAGGGTAGAGCAGTCCGGTGCTGTTACATCGAATTATAGGTATCCGGGTCTGAAAATCCTTTACAAGAAAACCGAAACGATCAAACTCAATAGATATGTTGTTGTCAGTTGTTAAACGCCTGACAGAAAGTAAATTGGTAATTAGGTTAGGAGCATAAAGAATGTGATTTAGTTGAAGAGGAGGGAAAGGAGTTGGTAAGGTGGAATGACCAGTACCTTGGATTGGGATTTGGAAGCCATTACCAACAATAATATGTTTTAAATGAGACTTGTTGAAAGAAGACGAGAGATTACCTTGTGTGTTCGTCATGTGAGATGTGGCGCCAGAATCAAGGTACCAATTGTTGTCCGGTGGGTTAAGCGACATAGTGTGCAATGCTTGATCAATATCGGTTGGAGCATAACCGATCTCAGATGCTGCATAGTTTGACTGGGGTGGTCTCGGTCCTAGAATTCCTGGGCCACCCATCTGTTGTCTTGGAGCTGAAAGACAAGGACTGTTCGGATAAGGGCACGGAGGAATTGCCCATGTTAACGGTGACCAACCCCACATCGGCTGTTGTTGAAAAGTATTTCCCCAAGGTTGTTGCTGCTGAGAATAATACCAGGGTTGATGTGGTCCACGAGTCCCATGACCACGTCCACCGGAACGACCATGTCCACGGCCCCGTGTTTGACCCCTGCCATGCCCTGTTGAGTAGGGAGGGGTATCAGGTTGAGGAGATGGTTCAGTGGGGGATGGAAGGGCGGCTGTAATCTGAGAGGTGGTGGTATGGAGAGTAGTGGTAGGTTGTTGCTGATTTGCTTTGTGTGTCTCTTCCAATATTAGTTTAGACCTTGCCTGATAGAAGTCTGGTAGAGGCACCGTCTGTTGGAGAAGCATGGCAACCCCATCATATTCAGAATTGAGTCCAGAGATAAGTTGTAAGACAAGTTGTTGACTTGAGACAGGAGAGCCAATGTTTGCAAGCTGATCAGAGAGAACTTTGAGTGCCTGGCAGTAGGAGGTGATATTGGAGAAACTGTCAAGCCGAGTATTGTTAAATTGTTGCTCAAGATAGACCGCACGGGTATTGCAGTTATCCTGAAAGATGTTGGCTAGAGAATCCCAAGCTTGGGCTGCTGTTGAGTCAGGTTGAAGAATGGTGTGCAGAAGGTCATGAGAAATCGTGCTGTAAATCCATTGCAACACAATGGCATCCACACGATTCCATAGTTGATCAGTGGTTGCTTTGGTTTTGTCTTTGTCAGCTTCTTTGTCTGTTGCTTTTTCTGTACTCGAAGAGGAAGGCTGTGTGGCGGGAGGGATGATGTGGTCAAGCACCTCGAATTCTCGACAATGGATTTTGAAAACTTCAGCCCATGACGAGTATTGACTGTTCTCCATCTCAAGTTTTACAGGGATGAAGTTGTGGATGTTTGTCACTGTGATTGCTGGATGTAGCTTATCCATAGTAGTTGATTGAAGGTTGCGATCATTGAAAGGAAAGAAGAAGAAGAAATCCGATCACAGGGGAGAAGGAGAAGGAGGACTAGCGACAGAATTAGGGTAAATCAAGAAGAGCGCTCTGATACCATGAAAGCGTATCAAAAGATTTTGTGTCCCGTTTCTGTGTTGGTTGATGATATATATAAGATACAATTGAGATCCTTTATTTTAGGACCTGATATACATGCCTTATCTCCAAATATAATACATATCCTAGTGTAATAATGAAAGCGTATCAAAAGATTATGTGTCTCGTTTCTGTGTTGGTTGATGATATATATAAGATACAATTTGAGATCCTTTATTTTAGGACCTGATATACATGCCTTATCTCAAAATATAATACATATCCTAGTCTAATAAATAGAAAGGCCCAACAATAAACCCAAGTGAAATTAGGGTTTTACATAAAATGATGATTAGGGTTAAGTTTCCTACTTAACCCATTAAGGACTTAATCCATTAAGTCCAATATTTCTTAGATTAATTTCCGTTAATGATTATTATTTAATATTCCAAGTTATTAAATAATTTCTCGTGTGTCCCGATTATCCCAAATTAGGGTTTCATTGCATTAGGGTTTTCCAAACCCTAATTAGGGTTTCCAACCCATATACTAGCCCATTTATTTATTTATTGGACTTTTAGGTTATTTAGGGCTTTATTGGGCCTATCAAGCCCACTAGAATGTCATCAAGTCCATTAGGGTTTTCACTAAGCCCATTTGGCTTCATTGAGCCCCTTAGGCTCACAAGGCCCATTAGGGTTTCAAGTATCCCCAATCGAGTCAACTCATAAGACGAGCACACCGCCACTCGACACGGCGGCCGGTGGCGGCAGCCACCACCCTAAGGTGGTGGTTCTCGGTTTTTTTTCATTAATCCGATTTGTTACAGTTACAATGTCTATCCGATCAACACACGGACACCCTAATCTAATTACAAACACATACGCACGAAAATACACCTACCCATGGTGGTATACGGCGGCAGCCACCACCTCGCGATGGTGGCGGTGGCTATCCTCGATTTTCCAGCTATGCATAACACACACACACACATACTTCATGCTATATTTCATTGTAAAATACACACCCACAAACCGATGTATGCCCACTGCCACCCACACACGGTGGTCAAAGGTGGCAGAAAACAAATGGCAACACCCACCATGGTTGGCTGCCACGGTGGCTCACTCTTAAATCTCCGACCAGCCAACAAAACTCACACACAACACGATGGAACGGTGATTCACACGCCATGATAGCATCCGAACCACACACACCCACATCTCTTGCTCGAAAAAGAATCCAACCACCCACCTGGTGGCTAAAATGCGACGACAGTGATCTGAGAAGGCGGCACCAATAATGGCTAACTGTTGGGTCAAAATATGGTTTATACTTTACTTTTCTGGGCAATTGTATTTTTCTATAATATTTATGAGTTTATGGTCATGTTTACGGCTGAGTTTACGGCCGTAAACACCTTACGACCGTAAATCCATTTACGGCCCATTTGTTTCCGGCCCATGTTCCCCTACTATAAATATAGGTATTAGGGTGTGAGGAATAGATTGATGAACACTAAGGAGTTTACGGCCTAGAGAGAGAAGAGAGAAAAGAGAGAGCATATTGTGTGAGAGAATCTATTGTAAGGAATTTCATTCATATCATCAATACAATCAAGATTCTTATTATTCTTTTTCTCCTTCTCTTCTATTTGATCTGACATCACCCGTTTGATTGGGATTCCGCACCATCAAACGGATCTGATTGATACACAGGCAGATTTAGGGACTTACTATTGGTATTAGAGCCAAGTTGTATCATTCAAGTTTGTCAGATTTGGAGCATTATTTGATCTTATTTTCGAAATATTCTTGCGTTTTTGGATAGATCTCTAAAAAATAAGGGGGGTTTGTTCTTCGTGTTTTTCATAAAAAAGGGTTTCTGATCGAGTTTTGGAGCAAAAAAGGGTAAAAATCGGTGTTTTTGGTCGTAATCAGCGAGGGGGTGGCGGCCAGCAGCTAGGGTTTCCGAAGTGTTTGCGGTCCGAGGCCTCGCACAATAACGGTCCGAGCTTGCGGCCTCGGGTTTCACGGTCCGAGATTACGGGCCTCGCGGTTTCCGGTTTGCAACAGATCCTGGCATCGCGCGTCGCACCTCGGTCTCGCAACCAGCTACGCTTCGCACTCAAAAAAATAGGACGCGAGTTTGGGGGCTGCAAGAATCGAACTCGAGACCTCCCATTCATCAACTAGTGCCTTAACCAACTCCTCTAACATCAACTTTGTTTCTTTCTTCCGCATTCTTTACTCAAAAACACTCCTTTTCGGTTCCAAGTTTCGCAAAATTGTCATTTTTAGCCCAAAAATTAAATTTCTTTTATTTTTAAATTCCTTTTTCCTCAAAATAATAATAATAATAATAATAATAATAATAATAATAATAATAATAATAATAAAATAATTAAAAATTTTATTATTTATTTTTGACTTTTATTTTTTAACTTTTGACCATAAATTTTGACTTTGACTTTCAAGTTTGACCTTTGACTTTAAACTTTGACTTTTTCGTTTAACTTTTAAATTTTCAAATTTAACTTTTCGGTCTGACTTTTAAGTTTGACTTTTCAAGTTTGACTTTTGAGTTTAACTTTTTAAATTTGACTTTTAAGGTTGGCTTTTATAATAAAAGGGTTTGACTTTTAAGTTTGATTTTGGCTTCTAGTTGTGTTTTTTAATTGATTTTAAGGTCTACGAGGGAGTTGAAACATGAAAAAGAGTCGTCAGGATATGTTAAGACAAAATTTCAACATTTTCGATTATATATCTGGAGAAACCCTCGAAACTCAGTTGCAGCGATTTACTACACTTATTATCGAGATGAATATAGTTGGGATCTTCTTGTCTAAATCTGAGATAAACAAAAAGCTATTGAATTCACTTCCAAAATCGTGGGATATGAACATGGCCATCATCAAGAAGACAAAAGATCTCAATCATCTTAGGCTTGCTGATGTTATTCAAGAACTTGATGCTTTGAAGTGTAGAGAAACAATGAGTTCTGAAAACATTCCGGTCAGTGAAGTTACATGTACTCCAGCTTGTGAAGCCACGATTAAATTTCTTCGGGAACAAATTGATTTATTTAAAAGAGAAGTTGAGGACCTGAGATACGAAGGATATCAACTCAGGAAAGGACAGAAACCCCTGAAGGCTGAATTAGAAGCAAAAACCAAGGACTTTAGGAAACTTCAGGAAGAGTATAGCAACAAGTCTGAAAATTATGATCATATTAAGAGACAACTTGCTGCTGTAACTGAAGAACTTGACGCTTTAAAAATTAAGTGTGGAAAAACAGATGTCAGTTTCAAAAATTATACTGTGTCAAGTCAGACAGTCGAGTCCTTATATGAAACCCAATTAAAATTCAAAGAAAATCAAAACAAGGGTCTAGGGTATGATAGTGTACCTCCTCCTTATAATCATAACTACACATCCATCCCTATGACACATGACGAAACTGACAGGGAGCCACATCTTCGATATGGCAAACGAGCTGGATTTGTGTCAGGAGGAGTTATTAATATTGAAAATACTAATGTTTCTACTTCATGTGCAGGTAAAGTAGCAGAAGATGAGAACAAGGAGAACACTACTGAACAAACCAATGAATCTTTGAACTCAGAATCTGTTGCTTTGAATTTTGTTACTCCTAACAAACCTATCGTTGAGAAATACATGCCTCCAGTTCCAGCGCAACAGAGTGCCTGTTGCAATTGTGCATATGGGAACAACAAGAGACAAGGCAAGGATACGCCACCAGGGGCCGGAAGAAACAACTTCACAGTGAAGAAAAAGACTTGCTTTCACTGTGGAACACCTGGACACATTGCCAGAAATTGTCCTAATCGTGCATATGTTCCCTACTATGCACAAGGATGGAAAAACATGCCAAGTGGGAGATACTTCAAAAGAAACCCTTCCAGGTCACGTTTAGACAATGGTGACTGGAACGCGCAGAAGGCCAAGCATCTAACTCTCAAGAACAAGAAGGGAATGTTGGCCCAGAAGTCTAGTTCAAGAGATGCTCTTGTGAAGCCAAGACCGGTTAGGTTAAAGTCATCTAGGCAGACGACTTCAAGTTCCAAAGCAAGTGCCGAGGCACCCATCGGATCGAACAAGAAATGGGTTAAACCCGAATATAGATGGGTACAGAAGGTGAAAACTCCCAAATCTCCTAATGCTTCTAACGTTTCTACATCTTCTGTTTGTGATAAGCAGGATATGTCATGGAAGAGAGTACTATGCAAGGATGACAAAGGTCGACCCAGTTTCAAAATGGATTGGGTTCCAAAGACCAATTAATCCCGCTCTGTGTCGGAGCGGCTATGGAGGCATATCATCATATTTCGGTTTGTTGGTAGTGGTTGTTCCAAGCACATGATAGGAGGCATCTCTCAACTATACAAAACTCGGAATTTTATTTGAGAGTATGTGTCCTTTTGCGGAAAAGGAAGAAAGGAAGAGATCACAAATGGGGTTAGTGCTTAATGATATGAAGAATTTTCGGATCTGTTCTGAGATTATGCTTGCTGTTCTCAGACCTTCTAAATGCAGATTCAATCGGTGAATTACGGTTTGCGTTTTCTTCTCTAAACTCCTGAATTTTTTCTTAATCTGATTCGCTTTAAAGACTAATTTTTGTTTTAGGATAGTTTAAATTAGCGCATTTATTTTCGTTTCTCTCCTATGCACAAATTTAGGGGGAGAAATAAAAACAAAACAAAAATTAGAAAATTTTCAATAAAAAAAAATGTTGGTATGAAATGTGCTTGAGGGAGATTTTTTTGGGAAGTGATATTATCAAGTGATAACAGGCAACCTGAGTCTGCGTAACATACCCGAAGTTGAAGGGTCTATGCTCTGGTTTGATGCGTCGGTAGGCACAAAAAATTTTAAAATGGACATGACTAGGCAGAGTTGAACTTAGGAAATTTATAGACTTGACAAATTTTGACCTAGTTAGATCCATTCAGCCTGACAATACGACGCTCGGATAGGTTGAGCAGGGAGATATATATGGGAATCTACTCGTCACATTAAATGAACCCGTACTTGGAACCGTGGTTTAACTTTTCCTCGATGTGCGGATTTTGTCCTTAATTCCGGTTGGATGGAGCAACTGGTAAATTCTGATAAATTAGGTCTGTAGAATATCATTTTCTTTCTTTCCGTCTGTTAGTCGTATGTTGTGTCCTTTGCGTGACTTCCAATCCGACCTTGTACACAACATATGCAACTCTATTTCTCTGCAGGCTATATATGTGAAATACTTCTTATCTGTTAGCCATATGTTGTCTCCTTTGCGTGACTTCTAATCCGACCTGGTACACAGCATATGCAACTTTCTTCTTCTCAACCCCTTTGAAGTAATAAGTTATAGACTTCTGAATCTATCCTCTCTCTGAATGGTTGTATGCTCACCCGGTGTAAGGAGTACTTTGGAAGTTCTTGATGGCTGGGGTATATCAGGAAGCGGGAAACACATTCTAGTACACTTAAAAATTGAACACATACAGATTGTCTGTAGATCTTGCTACTCGATTTAGGTGGACAACAATATCCCTGGTCGTCGTCAGATGAATGGTCCTTAAGATATAGTATTTAAGGAATTATTATCAGATATAAAATTTAGGATTTTAAGTTCACCCTGTCTTGTAACAAATAGTATGTCCTAAATTTGTCATAATTTTTCGTGTTTAAGTGGACCACAATACCGACGATCGACCAGACAAAGATGTGAATATAGAAGGTACCGACAAGTGGACAAAGGTTGTCTAAAAACTTTGATCCCAAATCATTCTTAAAGTTAGATATCATTTTATTTTTGTTAAACTTGTCATAGTTTCTTCTAATTTAAATATTATGGGAGAATTAAAAATTAAAAATCAAAAAAATAAAAAAAAATCAAAGAAAAATCAGAAAAATTAAAAATCCAAAAATAGTGTTATTTCTGTTTTATTTCTTGTTCAAAAAAAATCAAAAATCCAAAAATATTTTTGTTTCTGTTTTAATTTGTGTGCTAAGTTTTCTTTTAGTTTTGTTTTGTCTTGAAAAGTGATTTCAGGTATAGATAGGACTCATGGAGTTTGTGTTGAAAATCTCTGAGCCAAGGTTTCATCTGTGAGCATCGAAGAATTCGCATTCGAAGCAGCAAGAAATGAAGATTATGATGGGTTTTAGCCATAAGAACTTTCCTATGTGCGCATGCAAAACCCTAATGCTCGGATCTAGGCTTTCTAATAAACATGCTTTGAATCCAAGACTTCTAATTACTAATTAGGTTAAACAAGAACATTAAAACAGATCTAGAATCATACCTTTGAGTTCCTTGTTGATCTTGAGGTCTTGGAGCTTCTAGAGTCACAAGTGTCACTCCTCTAATGGCTTACAAACACCAAAAGCAATAAGAATGATTTAGGAGAGAGGAGAGGGGGGGAATTCGACCAGAGGTTCCTTGCTTTAGGAGATGTGTCGAATTCCATCATCCATGGGGTCTATTTATACTTGTAGACTCCTTAAGGATTACAGATAAGTCCCTATCAGATAATCTTCTCTTAAGGCTATCCAAATCCATTCCTAGATAACTCTAATGGACGATTTTAGCTATCCTAATTCTCTTAGAATTCGTCCATAGTATATCCAAATGGATTTACAATTTAAAGCTTAACTATCAAACAATTGACAGTTTATACCCCTTTATTTAATTAATCTCTTTAAGTCACCAAATTAATTCTAATTAATTCTATGACTTATATTAATCAAATAACAAATATATTATTCATTATATTATTCCCATAATATATTAATAATATTTACTCTCTCTTAATAAATCATCCTATCAAGTTGCTATGGTGAAGGCAACCCAAAAGGACCATGCACAACCGAATATAGTTACAGCCTTAGACACTATTCCAACAGTCTCCCACTTGGATAAGTCTAGTAACTATACAAGTACAATTCGGTTTGCAATCATAGCTCTCAAAGACGCTGTCAACTCTGATCTAATCAATCTTGTCCTTTAGATAAGGGAACGTACAGTCCTCTGTTAGATATCATGCTGACAATCCTATGGAATGGTTAGTCAAGCATTTAGGTTTCTCGATCTCTGATTTATTCGACATAGAACTTAATCGAACACATCAATTCAGTTCTGACCGGGCCCGGCACATAAGTCAAATCAAATCATCGAGCGGCCGAGATATCGCTTTTATCTTCTTAGATAAAAGTTACAGATAAACTTCGACTTATATGCATTTACTTATTCATTTACCAACTATACACAACAATACGTTTTATAACACCAAGTTACTGATGCGTTTTCGTATTATCAATGTACAATCAATTAACAAATAATAAACCATATATCTAGGTTTTAAGACTATATGATATTATCGTCTTGCGATCACCTTTTATATCTTATTCCATAAGGTGATTCCAGCAAGCGTGGGTTTATTCCAATGCTCAAAACTAGTTCATAAGCACTCATGAACGTTGCAGCAATCCTTTGCTATGTCTAACACCATTTAGACACTCTACACACCAATTCATGACAATTTTCTTTCATATCTACTCCCAACATATGACCGATTGTGGACTATTTGAATAATTCGATTATTCCTAATAACCTCAATTATTCTGGAAGTCAAAACATGCAAAGTGAAACAATAGCTTAAACAATTAACATAAGATAGTAACATTACTCATAAATAAAACTCCTTTTATTTAATCATCAAATGTCAATTACATTTATCTATTACACGTTTCTAATACTATCTAATCTATGCTAATATCATCCTTCAGCCCAATACTCCTAGCATGCTGCAAGTGCTTAACCCTACTCAGTCCCTTCGTAAGCGGATCTGCTGGGTTATCTTCTGATGATATCCTCTTAACTACGAGTTGTCCTTCTTCTACAAGATGTCTAATGAAGTGATACTTTATGTCGATATGTCTTGATCTACCATGATCCCTTGGTTCCTTGGTTAAGGCAACCGCACCTTCGTTATCACAGAAAATCTCCATGGGCTCTTTTATGGCAGGTACGACTCCAAGATCACCGATGAAGTTCTTTAGCCATATTGCCTCCTTCGACGCTTCGCTCGCTGCAATGTATTCTGATTCGCACGTTGAATCAGCTACGGTTTCCTGCTTGGAACTCTTCCAGGTCACTGCTCCTCCATTTAGGGTAAAGACCCAGCCCGACTGCGAACGGTAGTTGTCCCTGTCGGTTTGAAAACTGGCGTCACTATACCCTCGCACCTTCAAGTCATCACTCCCTCCGAGGACTAAGAACCATTCCTTTGTCCTCCGAAGGTACTTAAGGATATTCTTCACCGCAATCCAATGTGCTTTGCCAGGATTCCCTTGATATCTACTAACCATGCTCAAAGCGAAGGCTACATCAGGGCGAGTACAAGTCATAGCGTACATGATTGAGCCAACTGCGGAAGCGTATGGTACTCGGCTCATTTCTGCTATCTCAGCTTCGGTACTCGGACTTTGAGTCTTACTCAATTTGGCATTACTTTGTATCGGTAGTTCTCCCTTCTTTGAGTTTTCCATACTAAAACGTTTCAGTACCTTCTCCAAGTAAGTGTTCTGACTAAGTCCAATTAGTCTCTTACTTCTTTCTCTTATTATCCTTATTCCCAAAATGTAAGAGGCTTCTCCGAGGTCCTTCATAGCGAAACACTTCCCGAGCCAGGACTTAACTTCCTGCAGAGTCGGGATGTCGTTTCCTATGAGTAATATGTCATCGACATATAGAACGAGAAAGCTTACTATACTCCCACTGGCTTTGACATATACACAAGATTCGTCTTCGCTTCGTACAAATCCAAACTCTTTGACTTTCTCATCGAAACAAAGATTCCATCTGCGAGACGCCTGTTTAAGTCCATAAATGGACTTCTCAAGCTTACACACTCTATCCGGATGCTTCGGATCCACAAACCCTTCGGGCTGAGCCATGTACACATCCTCAGCCAGCTTCCCATTAAGGAAAGCGGTCTTGACATCCATTTGCCAAATCTCATAATCATGAAATGCGGCAATAGCTAGCATTACTCTAATAGATTTAATCTTCGCAACTGGTGAGAAGGTCTCATCATAGTCAACTCCGGGAGTTTGAGTAAAGCCCTTCGCGACCAATCGCGCTTTATATGTGTGTACGTTCCCATCCACGTCGGTCTTCTTCTTGAAGATCCATTTGCACCCAACGGTCTTACGTCCGGGCACAAAATCAACCAAATTCCAAACTTGGTTATCATACATGGATTGGATCTCGCTATCCATTGCCTCTCTCCATTTTGCAGACTTCGGGCTTGCCATGGCTTCCTTATAGCTATTAGGTTCATCAAGGTTTACTAGTGTACCATCACTAATATACGTGTCCCCTTCGGTAGTAATATGAAAGCCATAGAACTGGGGATGAACTCTAACTCTATCGGAACGTCTAAGAGGTAAGGATTCGTCAATTGGTTCAACCGGAGTTTCCTCCTCGGGTTGAGCGCCAGCGGTAGAGGTTCCTTCATCCATCGACTCTTGAATCTCTTCAAGTTCGATTTGCCTCCCACTGTCTCCTTGGCTTATGAGTTCTCACTCTCGGAAAACTCCTCTCCTCGCAACGAAGACAACATTGTCCTTCGGTCTATAGAAGAGATATCCAAAGGATGTCTGCGGGTAGCCGATGAAAATACATCGCTCACTTCGAGGTTCAAGCTTGTCGTGAGTATCTCGTCTTACGAAAGCCTCGCAACCCCAAACCTTGATATGTGTCAACGAGGGAGCTTTCCCTGTCCACATCTCGTGAGGTGTTTTGGCAACCTTCTTAGTAGGGACTCGGTTAAGGATATGGGCGGCAGTCTCTAAGGCATACCCCCAAAAAGAGATTGGTAGCGAAGCACGACTCATCATAGAGCGAACCATATCCAATAAGGTTCGATTACGCCTTTCTGCCACACCATTCAACTGCGGTGTCCTAGGAGGCGTCAATTGCGAAACTATTCCACACTCCTTGAGATAATCGTGGAATTCAAGACTTAGGTACTCTCCTCCTCGATCGGATCGAAGCATCTTGATTTTCCTGCCCAATTGATTCTCCACTTCATTCTTGAACTCTTTGAACTTTTCAAAGGTGTCTGACTTTTGCTTGATTAAGTAGATATACCCATATCTACTATAGTCATCGGTAAAAGTCACATAGAAGCGGTTCCCATCCTTCGTGGTTGATCTAAATGGTCCACATACATCGGTATGTATTAGGTCCAATAGACCCTCGCCCCTTTCACAAGTACTTGTGAAGGGCGACTTAGTCATCTTTCCAAGCAAACAAGACTCGCATGTGTCATCTTCCCTAAGGTCGAATGACTCCAACACTCCATCCTTTTGGAGTTGGGCTATGCGTTTCTTGTTGACATGTCCAAGACGACAATGCCATAAGGATGCTTTATCCATACTAGTGGAAGAATCAATATTCAAAACATCATTTCCAAAGTCATCAACAATCATAACAGTTTCATATATTCCATTACATGGTATAGCTTCAAAGTAAAAGACACCATTTAGATAAGCCAAAATAGAACCATTCTCATTATTAAAAGAAAATCTAAATCCTTGTCTAAACAAACCATGAAATGAAATGATGTTTCTTGCCATTTCTGGCGAATAGCAACAATTGTTCAAATCTAAAACTAAACTATTCCTAAGCACTAAGGAATACACTCCAATCTTGGTTACAGGCGACGATCTTCTGTTCCCCATGATTAGATTGATCCTTCCTTGCTCTACATCCCTACTTCTTCTTAGTCCCTGCACATTAGAACAAATGTGATAACCACAACCGGTATCAAGGACCCAAGAAATAGCATGATTAGAATCGTTAGATTTGATTGTATATATACCTGTGAAAGATGGCTTGATCTTTCCTTCTTTGATTGCTTGCAGGTAATCCGGGCAGCTTCTCTTCCAATGTCCTATCTTGTGGCAGTGGTGGCACTCTGCCTCCTTCGGGTTAGAGCAGGGCTTGGCGGGATCAACTTTGGTCCCACTAGAAGAGGCACCATCTCGGGCTTTCACCTTGCGATAGTTCTTCGATGAAGCTTTCCTCTTCTTTCCCTTCCCTTGTGCAATAGCCAAGACAGGAGCAGCGGGCGGATTGGGAGTGGGTGCAACAGACTTGTCCTTGAAGTTGCTCTCAGCAACCCTCAAGAGACCTTGGAGCTTGCTTAGGGTGACCTCTTCTTTGTTCATGTGGTAGGTCATCCTAAATTGATTGTACATCGGAGGCAAAGAGTGAAGCACCATGTCGATCGCCAAATCCTCACCGAAGTCAACATTTAACTTGCGAAGGCGGTCGACATACCTTTGCATCTTTTGCAAGTGCACGGTAAGAGATTCTCCATGACCCATCTTCGCGGAAATCATGTTAGTGAAAATCTCGTACCTCTCTTGTCTCGCGTTTTGGTGATACCTCTCCAATAAGTCTTGATGCATCTCGTATGGGTACATGTCCTCGTAGGACTTTTGGAATTCGGAGTTCATGGTGGCGATCATGATGCAATGTACCTTCGTTGCATCTCGCTCATGAGTTTCAAAGGCGGTGATTTCGGCGGGAGTAGCAATTTCGGGGTTGATTTTCTCGAGCTTCTCATCAAGGACATACTCCTTATCCTCATAGCGAGCAATGGTGCGAATGTATCTTATCCATTCGCTAAAGTTCGTTCCATCGAAGGTGACCTTTTGGCAAAGGCTCATCAATGTGAAAGAACTAGCAGCAGCGTTGTTTGCGTTCGACATCTACAATTGGAAAAGGACAAAGATAGATTAGAATAAGAATCCCTAATTATCACCCAATAAGAAAATTAGGGCTAGGATCCAACAATAACATTTACATACTAGAAAAGGGATGCCGTAATCTAATATGCAAATAAATTGAAGGTAAGTGAATGACGATTCACTAATTCTCCACCACGAAACTTAAACTATTAGTCCTAAGTGTTTTTGAGAATTCCTAGGTTCGGATGAGATTCATTGAAACTATTCAATGGCATGTTTAAATCTCGATATGCCCCTCTTGTTTGTGACTGGGATGCCGAGGATCACAAAGCGGGTGTGAATTACCATGCAAATTCACATGGTGCCTTCATTGTAACGATCACCTATTCAATGTGCCGGTAAACCACACACGCTCCATTGAACTATGATAAACAACGAATCACCCTTTTCCACCTTCGCTTAGAACCAATTAGTGTGCCGGTAAACCACACACGCTCCACCAACATCTTAGCAAGGTGCAAAGTGTAATTTCATGGGATTGCATCAATTCACTTTTCCTAAAGTAACTAGGATTGGGAAATTTTGAAATATGTGTAGTTACTTTGTATTTCTTATTATACTTTTAATGAGAGGATGAGGTTGCCCTATCCTACCCGTTCGGCTAACGACCCTCCACCAATCAAGCAAGCGGTGGGTGTGAGTGTACACCCATTAAGCGCCATTTTATAGGCCGCAACCTTATACCCACCTTATAGATCGGCTTCGTGAATGAGGCCTACTAACGGTGAGACTAGCATTTAGTTATACATATATATATTATTCTAGTAATATCATATTAGTATAGGGTTGTATTTTAAAACTTTTAAAATCTAGGGTTTGAAATTTAAGTTGTCTAAATTAAGGCTTTTAATCACAAAGGTAAATTTCAAAACATGAGGGTAGGTTTTAAACATTTAAAACACGGAGGATCAAATAACAAATAATTCCAATTAACAATTAATATCCTAATTATCTATATTTGATTTATTCAAGATTTCTTTTAAGATAATTACCAAAATAATTAAAATAATTAATTAATTATCATATAAGGAAATTAAATATTTAATTAGTTGATAATTACCCTTAACTAGATCAAGATAATAGTTATATTTATCAGAAAAACGAATTAATGTTGATCTAATTAGTTTATGGTAAGTTAAGATAAGATAAACACAAAGAAATCCCGAATCTGGCCATTCCTGACGCTTGGACTCGCCGAGTGCACAAACGGACTCGCCGAGTCAGGCCTACTCGCCGAGTCCACTTTGAGACTCGCCGAGTCCATGACTCAGAAACCAAAAATTCGAATTTTGCAGGTTTGTTTCAGTTAATCAAGCAACAATTTACAGAAAACCAAGCAAGGCTCTGATACCACTGATGGGTTTTAGCCATAAGAACTTTCCTATGTGCGCATGCAAAACCCTAATGCTCGGATCTAGGCTTTCTAATAAACATGCTTTGAATCCAAGACTTCTAATTACTAATTAGGTTAAACAAGAACATTAAAACAGATCTAGAATCATACCTTTGAGTTCCTTGTTGATCTTGAGGTCTTGGAGCTTCTAGAGTCACAAGTGTCACTCCTCTAATGGCTTACAAACACCAAAAGCAATAAGAATGATTTAGGAGAGAGGAGAGGGGGGGAATTCGACCAGAGGTTCCTTGCTTTAGGAGATGTGTCGAATTCCATCATCCATGGGGTCTATTTATACTTGTAGACTCCTTAAGGATTACAGATAAGTCCCTATCAGATAATCTTCTCTTAAGGCTATCCAAATCCATTCCTAGATAACTCTAATGGACGATTTTAGCTATCCTAATTCTCTTAGAATTCGTCCATAGTATATCCAAATGGATTTACAGTTTAAAGCTTAACTATCAAACAATTGACAGTTTATACCCCTTTATTTAATTAATCTCTTTAAGTCACCAAATTAATTCTAATTAATTCTATGACTTATATTAATCAAATAACAAATATATTATTCATTATATTATTCCCATAATATATTAATAATATTTACTCTCTCTTAATAAATCATCCTATCAAGTTGCTATGGTGAAGGCAACCCAAAAGGACCATGCACAACCGAATATAGTTACAACCTTAGACACTATTCCAACAGATTATTCTTTCAAACATTCAATCCTTCAACCCCAGAAGCAAGGTGAAGCTGCAATTGAAGATTATGTGACGGATTGCATTAAAGCCTCCTCAATCAGTCTGCTGCTATTGTTGTACCTGCTGAAGTGATCTAGAAGATTTGTTCTCTCTGATTTTCTCTCTGAAGATTCTCAAGCTGAAAGCGTTATCTTTCAAGAATCAGTACGTCAAGCCTCCTCACCCAATGTGCGATCAATGCCAAATTCTGAAGAAATACCCAACTGCTCAAGATGAAGTCAATTATTGAAGATTCATATGTTCATCCTGATGTTGTGAAGAAATCGAAGGTTAAAGCTGAAGCCAAGCTCCCATTGAAGATTGACAAGAAGAGCCAGCTACTTTTTAGGGGGGGGGGGGGGGGGCTTGTTGGGTCAATTAAGAAAAGAAAGCTATAAACCAAGAGGGAGATTGTTGGGTCAAAATATGGTTTATACTTTACTTTTCTGGGCAATTGTATTTTTCTGTAATATTTATGAGTTTATGGTCATGTTTACGGCTGAGTTTACGGTCGTAAACACCTTACGGCCGTAAACCCATTTACGACCCATTTGTTTCCGGCCCATGTTCCCCTAGTATAAATATAGGTATTAGGGTGTGAGGAATAGATTGATGAACACTAAGGAGTTTACGACCTAGAGAGAGAAGAGAGAAAAGAGAGAGCATATTGTGTGAGAGAATCTATTGTAAGGAATTTCATTCATATCATCAATACAATCAAGATTCTTACTATTCTTCTTCTCCTTCTCTTCTATTTGATCTGACATCACCCGTTTGATTGGGATTCCGCACCATCAAACAGATCTGATTGATACACAGGTAGATTTAGGGACTTACACTAACGGCGGCGAACGAAGGCGTCGATGGGATGTAGCAGCCTCCTAACGACAGCGGCGGTGAATCTAGGTCCTCAATGGGATGGCAGCGATGGCGTCTAGTCGCTTGGAATTGAATCGGAGGCAGCGGTCGTTGTGGCTTGGTGGTTTCCGACGTCAACTGGAGGTGGCAGCGGATGGAGATTAAGGTAGAGAGGGTAGCGGCTGTGTAGTCTTTTAGGGTTAGGGTAATGTAACAGGGAAGAAGCAGCTATCGGGTTTAAGTCCCGCATCAAACAAACCTTTGCCCGTTTTTACTGTTGGGTTTGTGCCATAAGATCTTTCCTATGTGCGCATGCAAAAACCCTAATGCTTGGATCTAGGCTTTCTAATAAACATGCATTGAATCCAAGTCTTCTAATGACTAATTAGGTTAAATAACAACATTGAAACAGATCTAGAATCATACCTTTGAGTTCCTTGTTGATCTTGAGGTCTTGGAGCTTCTAGAGTCACAAGTGTCACTCCTCTAATGGCTTACAAACACCAATAGCAATAAGAATGATTTAGGAGAGAGGAGAGGGGAGGAATTCGACCAGAGGTTCCTTGCTTTAGGAGATGTGTCGAATTCCCTATGCTATGGGGTCTATTTATACTTGTAGACTCCTTAAGGGTTACAACCTAAACCCTAATTGGATAATCTTCTCTTAAGGCTATCCAAATCCATTCCATAGATAAGTATATGGACGATTTTAGCTTTCCTAAAGCTCTTAGAATCCTTCCATACCATATCCAAATGGATTTACAGTCTAAAGCTTAACTATCAAACAATTGACAGTTTATACCCCTTTATTTAATTAATCTCTTTAAGTCACCAAATTAATTCTAATTAATTCTATGACTTATATTAATCAAATAACAATATATTATTCGTTATATTATTCACATAATATATTAATAATATTTACTCTCTCTTAATAAATCATCCTATCAAGTTGCTATGGTGAAGGCAACCCAAAAGGACCATGCACAACCGGATCAAATACTTGCCTAATATAGTTGCAGCCTTAGACACTATTCCAACAGTCTCCCACTTGGATAAGTCTAGCAACTATACAAGTACAATTCGGTTTGCAATCATAGCTCTCAAAGACGCTGTCAACTCTGATCTAATCAATCTTGTCCTTTAGATAAGGGAACGTACAATCCTCTGTTAGATATCATGCTGACAATCCTATGGAATGGTTAGTCAAGCATTTAGGTTTCTCGATCTCTGATTTATTCGACATAGAACTTAATCGAACACATCAATTCAGTTCTGACCGGGCCCGGCACATAAGTCAAATCAAATCATCGAGCGGTCGAGATATCGCTTTTACCTTCTTAGATAAAAGTTACAGATAAACTTCGAATTATATGCATTTACTTATTCATTAACCAACTATACACAACAATACGTTTTATAACACCAAGTTACTGATGCGTTTTCGCATTATCAATGTACAATCAATTAACAAATAATAAACCATATATCTAGGTTTTAAGACTATATGATATTATCGTCTTGCGATCACCTTTTATATCGTATTCCATAAGGTCATTCCAGCAAGCGCGGGTTTATTCCAATGCTCAAAACTAGTTCATAAGCACTCATGAACGTTGCAGCAATCCTTTGCTATGTCTAACACCATTTAGACACTCTACACACCAATTCATGACAATCTTCTTTCATATCTACTCCCAACATATGAACGATTGTGGACCATTTGAATAATTCGATTATTCCTAATAACCTCAATTATTCTGGAAGTCAAAACATGCAAAGTGAAACAATAGCTAAACAATTAACATAAGATAGTATCATTACTCATAAATAAAACTCCTTTATTTAATCATCAAATGTCAATTTACATTTATCTATTACATGTTTCTAATACTATCTAATCTATGCTAATATCATCCTTCAGCCCAATACTCCTAGCATGCTGTAAGTGCTTAACCCTACTCAGTCCCTTCGTAAGCGGATCTGCTGGGTTATCTTCTGATGATATCCTCTTCACTACGAGTTGTCCTTCTTCTACATGATGTCTGATGAAGTGATATTTTCTGTCGATATGTCTTGATCTACCATGATCCCTCGGTTCCTTGGTTAAGGCAACCGCACCTTCGTTATCACAGAAAATCTCCATGGGCTCCTTTATGGCAGGTACGACTCCAAGATCACCGATGAAGTTCTTTAGCCATATTGCCTCCTTCGACGCTTCGCTCGCTGCAATGTATTCTGATTCGCACGTTGAATCAGCTACGGTCTCTTGCTTGGAACTCTTCCAGGTCACTGCTCCTCCATTTAGGGTAAAGACCCAGCCCGACTGCGAACGGTAGTTGTCCCTGTCGGTCTGAAAACTGGCGTCACTATACCCTCGCACCTTCAAGTCATCACTCCCTCCGAGGACTAAGAACCATTCCTTTGTCCTCCGAAGGTACTTAAGGATATTCTTCACCGCAATCCAATGTGCTTTGCCAGGATTCCCTTGATATCTGCTAACCATGCTCAGGGCGAAGGCTACATCAGGGCGAGTACAAGTCATAGCGTACATGATTGAGCCAACTGCGGAAGCGTATGGTACTCGGCTCATTTCTGCTATCTCAGCTTCGGTACTCGGACTTTGAGTCTTACTCAATTTGGCATTACTTTGTATTGGTAATTCTCCCTTCTTTGAGTTTTCCATACTAAAACGTTTCAGTACCTTCTCCAAGTAAGTGTTCTGACTAAGTCCAATTAGTCTCTTACTTCTTTCTCTCACTATCCTTATTCCCAAAATGTAAGAAGCTTCTCCGAGGTCCTTCATAGCGAAGCACTTCCCGAGCCAGGACTTAACTTCCTGCAGAGTCGGGATGTCGTTTCCTATGAGCAATATGTCATCGACATATAGGACGAGAAAGCTTACTACACTCCCACTGGCTTTGACATATACACAAGACTCGTCTTCGCTTCGTACAAATCCAAACTCTTTGACTTTCTCATCGAAGCAAAGATTCCATCTGCGAGACGCTTGCTTAAGTCCATAAATGGACTTCTCAAGCTTACACACTCTATTCGGATGCTTCGGATCCACAAACCCCTCGGGCTGAGCCATGTAAACATCCTCAGCCAGCTTCCCATTAAGGAAAGCGGTCTTGACATCCATTTGCCAAATCTCATAATCATGAAATGCGACAATAGCTAACATCACTCTAATAGATTTAATCTTCGCAACTGGTGAGAAGGTCTCATCATAGTCAACTCCAGGAGTTTGAGTAAAGCCCTTCGCAACCAATCGTGCTTTATATGTGTGTACGTTTCCATCCACGTCGGTCTTCTTCTTGAAGATCCATTTGCACCCAACGGTCTTACGTCCGGGCACAAAATCAACCAAATTCCAAACTTGGTTATCATACATGGATTGGATCTCGCTATCCATTGCCTCTTTCCATTTTGCAGACTCCGGGCCTGCCATGGCTTCCTTATAGCTATTAGGTTCATCAAGGTTTACCAGTGTACCATCACTAATATATGTGTCCCCTTCGGTAGTTATATGAAAACCATAAAACTGGGGTAGAACTCTAGCTCTATCGGAACGTCTAAGAGGTAAGGATTCGTCAATCGGTTCAACCGGAGTTTCCTCCTCGGGTTGAGTGCCAGCGGTAGAGGTTCCTTCATCTATCGACTCTTGAATCTCTTCAAGCTCGATTTGCCTCCCACTGTCTCCTTGGCTTATGAGTTCTCGCTCTCGGAAAACTCCTCTCCTTGCAACGAAGACAACATTGTCCTTCGGTCTATAGAAGAGATATCCAAAGGATGTCTGCGGGTAGCCGATGAAAATACATCGCTCACTTCGAGGTTCAAGCTTGTCGTGAGCATCTCGTCTTACGAAAGCCTCGCAACCCCAAACCTTGATATGTGACAACGAGGGAGCCTTCCCTGTCCACATCTCGTGAGGTGTTTTGGCAACCTTCTTAGTAGGGACTCGGTTAAGGATATGGGCGGCAGTCTCTAAGGCATACCCCCAAAAAGAGATTGGTAGCGAAGCACGACTCATCATAGATCGAACCATATCCAATAAGGTTCGATTACGCCTTTCTGCCACACCATTCAACTGCGGTGTCCTAGGAGGCGTCAATTGTGAAACTATTCCACACTCCTTGAGATAATCGTGGAATTCAAGACTTAGGTACTCTCCTCCTCGATCGGATCGAAGCATCTTGATTTTCCTGCCCAATTGATTCTCCACTTCATTCTTGAACTCTTTGAACTTTTCAAAGGTGTCTGACTTTTGCTTGATTAAGTAGATATACCCATATCTACTATAGTCATCGGTAAAAGTCACATAGAAGCGGTTCCCATCCTTCGTGGTTGATCTAAACGGTCCACACACATCGGTATGTATTAGGTCCAATAGACCCTCGCCCCTTTCACATGTACTCGTGAAGGGCGACTTAGTCATCTTTCCAAGCAAACAAGACTCGCATGTGTCATCTTCCCTAAGGTCGAATGACTCCAACATTCCATCCTTTTGGAGTTGGGCTATGCGTTTCTTGTTGACATGTCCAAGACGACAATGCCACAAGGATGCTTTATCCATACTAGTGGAATAATCAATATTCAAAACATCATTTCCTAAGTTATCAACAATCATAACGGTTTCATATATTCCATTACATGGTATAGCTTCAAAGTAAAAGACACCATTTAGATAAGCTAAAATAGAACCATTCTCATTATTAAAAGAAAATCTAAATCCTTGTCTATATAAACCATGAAATGAAATGATGTTTCTTGCCATTTCTGGTGAATAGCAACAATTGTTCAAATCTAAAACTAAACTATTCCTAAGCACTAAGGAATACACTCCAATCTTGGTCACAGGCGACGATCTTCTGTTCCCCATGATTAGATTGATCCTTCCTTGCTCCACATCCCTACTTCTTCTTAGTCCCTGCACATTTGAACAAATGTGATAATCACAACCGGTATCAAGAACCCAAGAAATAGAATGGTTAGAATCGTTAGATTTGATTGTATATATACCTGCGAAAGATGGCTTGATCTTTCCTTCTTTGATCGCTTGCAGGTAATCCGGGCAGCTTCTCTTCCAATGTCCTATCTTGTGGCAGTGGTGGCACTCTGCCTCCTTCGGGTTAGAGCAGGGCTTGGCGGGATCAACTTTGGTCCCACTAGAAGAGGCACCATCTCGGGCTTTCACCTTGCGATAGTTCTTCGATGAAGCTTTCCTCTTCTTTCCCTTCCCTTGTCCAATAGCCAAGACAGGAGCAGCGGGCGGATTGGGAGTGGGTGCAACAGACTTGTCCTTGAAGTTGCTCTCAGCAACCCTCAAGAGACCTTGGAGCTTGCTTAGGGTGACCTCTTCTTTGTTCATGTGGTAGGTCATCCTAAATTGGTTGTACATCGGAGGCAAAGAGTGAAGCACCATGTCGATCGCCAAGTCTTCACCGAAGTCAACATTTAACTTACGAAGGCGGTCGACATACCTTTGCATCTTTTGCAAGTGCACGGTAAGAGATTCTCCATGACCCATCTTCGCGGAAATCATGTTAGTGAAAATCTCGTACCTCTCTTGTCTCGCGTTTTGGTGATACCTCTCCAATAAGTCTTGATGCATCTCGTATGGGTACATGTCCTCGTAGGACTTTTGGAATTCGGAGTTCATGGTGGCGATCATGATGCAATGTACCTTCGTTGCATCTCGCTCATGAGTTTCAAAGGCGGTGATTTCGGCGGGAGTAGCAATTTCGGGGTTGATTTTCTCGAGCTTCTCATCGAGGACATACTCCTTATCCTCATAGCGAGCAATGGTGCGAATGTATCTTATCCATTCGCTAAAGTTCGTTCCATCGAAGGTGACCTTTTGGCAAAGGCTCATCAACGTGAAAGAACTAGCAGCAGCGTTGTTTGCGTTGGACATCTATAATTAGAAAAGGACAAAGATAGAATAGAATAAGAATCCCCAATTATCACCCAATAAGAAAATTAGGGCTAGGATCCAACAATAACATTTACATACTAGAAAAGGGATGCCGTAATCTAACACGTAAATAAATTGAAGGTAAGTGAATGACGATTCACTAATTCTCCATCAAAAGCTTACACTATTAGTCCTAAGTGTTTTTGAGAATTCCTAGGTTCGGATGAGATTCATTGAAACTATTCAATGGCATGTTTAAATCTCGATATGCCCCTCTCGTTTGTGACTGGGATGCCGAGGATCACAAAGCGGGTGTGAATTACCATGCAAATTCACATGGTGCCTTCATTGTAACAATCACCTATTCGATGTGCCGGTAAACCACACACGCTCCATTGAACTATGATAAACAATGAATCACCCTTTGCCACCTTCGCTTAGAATCAATTAGTGTGCCGGTAAACCACACACGCTCCACTAACATCTTAGCAAGGTGCAAAGTGTAATTTCATGGGATTGCATCAATTCACTTTTCCTAAAGTAACTAGGATTGGGAAATTTTTAAAATATATGTAGTTACTTTATATTTCTTATTATACTTTTAATGAGAGAATGAGGTTGCCCTATCCTACCCGTTCGGCTAACGACCCTCCACCAATCAAGCAAGCGGTGGGTGTGAGTGTACACCCATTAAGCGCCATTTTATAGGCCGCAACCTTATACCCACCTTATAGATCGGCTTCGTGAATGAGGCCTACTAACGGTGAGACTAGCATTTAGTTATACATATATATATTATTCTAGTAATATCATATTAGTATAGGGTTGTATTTTAAAACTTTTAAAATCTAGGGTTTGAAATTTAAGTTGTCTAAATTAAGGCTTTTAATCACAAAGGTAAATTTCAAAACATGAGGGTAGGTTTTAAACATTTAAAACACGGAGGATCAAATAACAAATAATTCCAATTAACAATTAATATCCTAATTATCTATATTTGATTTATTCAAGATTTCTTTGAAAGATAATTACCAAAATAGTTAAATAATTAATTAATTATCATATAAGGAAATTAAATATTTAATTAGTTGATAATTACCTTTTTCTAGATCAAGATAATAGTCATATTTATCATAAAATCGGATTTAGGTTGATCTATTACGATTAAGGTAAGTTTCCATAAGATAAGCACAAAGAAATCCCGAATCTGGCCATTCCTGACGCTTTGACTCGCCGAGTGCACTAGGGGACTCGCCGAGTCAGGCCTACTCGCCGAGTCCACCTTGGGACTCGCCGAGTCAGTGACACAGAAACCAAAAAATCGAATTTTGCAGGTTTGTTTCAGTTAATCAAGCAACAATTTAAAGAAAACCAAGCTAGGCTCTGATACCACTGTTGGGTTTGTGCCATAAGATCTTTCCTATGTGCGCATGCAAAAACCCTAATGCTTGGATCTAGGCTTTCTAATAAACATGCATTGAATCCAAGTCTTCTAATGACTAATTAGGTTAAATAACAACATTGAAACAGATCTAGAATCATACCTTTGAGTTCCTTGTTGATTTTGAGGTCTTGGAGCTTCTAGAGTCACAAGTGTCACTCCTCTAATGGCTTACAAACACCAATAGCAATAAGAATGATTTAGGAGAGAGGAGAGGGGAGGAATTCGACCAGAGGTTCCTTGCTTTAGGAGATGTGTCGAATTCCCTATGCTATGGGGTCTATTTATACTTGTAGACTCCTTAAGGGTTACAACCTAAACCCTAATTGGATAATCTTCTCTTAAGGCTATCCAAATCCATTCCATAGATAAGTATATGGACGATTTTAGCTTTCCTAAAGCTCTTAGAATCCGTCCATACCATATCCAAATGGATTTACAGTCTAAAGCTTAACTATCAAACAATTGACAGTTTATACCCCTTTATTTAATTAATCTCTTTAAGTCACCAAATTAATTCTAATTAATTCTATGACTTATATTAATCAAATAACAATATATTATTCATTATATTATTCACATAATATATTAATAATATTTACTCTCTCTTAATAAATCATCCTATCAAGTTGCTATGGTGAAGACAACCCAAAAGGACCATGCACAACCGGATCAAATACTTGCCTAATATAGTTGCAGCCTTAGACACTATTCCAACATTTACATGATCGGTCCCTCCCCCTTGGGATCTTTTCAAATCAGCTCCAATAATTACAAATCTGCCCCTCCTCTACAAATTTGTTCTCAATAAAGTCCCAAAATTCACAAGTTAGTCCCTGAGTCTCCAAGATCTCTTCAATGAAGTCCCAAAAGTTACCATATAGCCCCTTCCTTCAAAAATATATACAAAACTAATCCATAATTTATAAAACCACCCCTTGATCGACAATTTCTCTTCAATTAAGGTCCAATGCTCAAACTTAAGCCATGTTAACATTTTTAGTCCCTGCCTTCTAACATTGTAGCCTTTGGTTCCCGAAAACCAATACCTTGCCATATAATTATTTATTTTAGGGCTACTAATCATTCATTATTTTATTTATTGATTTAATAAATAAACGGGGCTTTACAATTCTCCCCCACTAAATTAGATTTCGTCCTCGAAATCATTCCTTACTAATCCTTACATACCAAGCGACTCTAGTAACATAGTCATCTTCCTGGGTACACCCTAGCCTTCCCAAGGTAGCCGTGACTAATCTTTGCAAACCCTACAATATGTAGGTGAACGAATTCCTTGCAACAAGACCACATGTAATCTATCCAAAATCTGCTGTCTCGAGATGGTCTGAATCCTTGACAGGCCACTCATACTAAATCATTACCGATGGAACCAGCCTGTTTATCTCTCAACTAACTACTTAACTTCTGATAGCATGTGGTTCCCACCATAAACCTGGGTCACAAACCCAATTACCTCTGCAGATCAATTATTCTCGGCTCAGGCTCAGCTAATCCCGGTGTGGGTGACTTGCCACTCCCCAATAAACCAGCTATTTGTGCGCATATGCACTAAAACACACATACTATCACTGCCCAAACGTTGAAACTGCCCGAACCCTGAACTTCCTAAAGTAGTATACGATGCTACATAGCTTCTTACCAAAAGCTATCAAGACCTCCTGGGTCTCAATTCGCTTGCCAATCCTCTGAAATACTGTGTTTCCACCCGGATGCGGTGCCAAAGGACTTCCTACTTAGTCGCCTCACACGACTTTCAAACGAAATCCTTCTCTGGAACTAGTTGTCACTAGTTATCCTGCCACTGTGGCTCTAAGGACTTTCTGCTCTAACCGATCGGGTCTATGCATCGCATCCTGTCATCATCCAATCCAAGAATAAAAGTGATCGCTACCTAACCAATGGTAGCCTTACATCACCAACGCCCTTACGCAGTCCATTACTTCCCTGATCTCATAACTGTAGTGGAATTCCTACAGCCTAATCACTGGCTCAACCAGATCTAATCCGTCTGGGTAATACCGAAATCCAATCCATGGATTTCCATTTCCTCACTGCTACACCCAAACTGGTGGGTACTACTGTTCCTTCCACGTCCTAACAACGCACTCATGCTATCTACCAACCTAGGGAATGCTACGGCTACACCCACAGAGTTACAACACTTTATCACTATCTAGCTGCTAGTGAATGCTACGGCTACCCCCGTAGCCTTTCAACACTTTCCAAACCAATCTGACTGCTAGTGAATGCTACGGCTACCCCCGTAGTCTTACAACACTTTCCAAACTATCTGACTGCTAGTGAATGCTACGACTACCCCCATAGTCTTACAACACTTTCCATATCGGTCGAACTCGCACTCAGCCTAACGTACCACTAAACTTGAGTCCTAACCGAAACTCTAATATGGTTCCCGAAACTTCCTATCAATTGGCCCTACTGTATCAGTACCGCACCCATGCCCATGATCGTAGCGTCACAGTAAACCACAAAATCATCTACACCCTCTGGCAGGGTGAGAATCGGTGCCTTGCACAACCGTTGTCTGAGAGCCTTGAAGGTTGCCTGCTGCTCGGGCCCCCAGCTAAAGGCCACCGACTTCTTGGTCAGTCGGGTTAAAGGAACCTCAATCTCAGAGATGTCCCGTTAAATCTCTGGTAATAACCCGCTAGATCCAGGGAATTCCGAATCTCAGATGGAGACCTCGGAATCTCCCACTGCATCACGACCTCTATCTTGGCCGAAACAACTAGAATACCCTTCTGGTTGACAAGGTGGCCTAGAGATTTCACCCTGCGCAACCAGAACTCACAATTGGAGTACTTTATAAAAAGTCTCTCCCCCACTTAGATTCGACTAAGTCTTCACATTACATGAAAATTGAAGAATTCCCAATCCTTCTCACCTTCTAGTATCCCACTGATGACATCATGTGCCTGCCAATGCTAACGCTTAATCGCCGATTAAACCTTGAGATCTCCCATCTTCGGAAATCTCGATGAGTACTCTTGAAATCTGATCTAGTCTGACACCTCAATCCATCTAACATGCTGTCGATTGAAGACCTTAATCTTCACTCTAGCTGACGAATCCTCATTCCCACTTCCAATCTTGCAGTACGACTGAACTCTAACCGAACACAACCCATGCGAAATACAATTCTCTTGAACATCCAGTGACCAACCACATATGCATCTAACACCCACAACTGACACTACCCTATTCCTGTCACCAATTCTGTCCTAGCAACGGTAGTACCTTGAACTCCAAAGTTCATCCATAAACAATTTCCGACCATACCTAAACAATGGTAGAACCTCTGAATGCTGACTTCATTGGAGAACAATCACCCCAACTCTGATCGAGTATCCTCTAAATAATACTCATGCATAGATCCCGACAAAGATCCTAAATGACAACGGTATGCGCGGAACCCACTCCGCAAGACGCGTCCCTCTTTGGGTTCATCAAGGATCTTTCGACATGCAGGATGGCATATATGATCCTTGGTAACCCAAACGCTAGCAGAAAACTGACCTGATATCTAACTTATCCAAACTCACTCACAATTCCAAAGCGATACGTATTCCCAACATCCATCTAGTAAGATGACATACCCGCAACATCTGGAGGAATACCAATCCCTTCTGCTGACATGATCAACCCCGCTACCCTGTAGCAGACTAACCCTTGGAGTGACAAACTCCCTTGTACACTGTCCTGTACGTGCTGCACTGACTCTGGCCCTGCTGGACCTTCACCTAATGATCAGGAATCATGGGTCTCTTCCCCGAGACCCCTACTATACGCACCTAGCACACACCTCTCTTCCCAGGGTGCTCCCAAATCGATCCCGCATCTGCAACTCTTGGAAATCATATCCTTCAGGGTCTGACACCCTGCCACGCTCACTAGCTCGCTTGCCAATGGCTAAGCTGCAACAACTAGAACATCCTCTGTCCCCAAACTGGGTCACAAACTCTTCCCTGAAGCTTCTTAGACTCTCTAAGACTCTCACTGATTCGACTATGGATCCTGTGCTTTCAGTAGTACGGGCCCAATACTACCTTCCATACCTATCCATACTTCCCTCAGCAATCCTCCCGGATCCTCCAAGTCACTTCCTCAACTGGTACACCCAATTCTAACTAAGCCTCACTACTAACTCACTGAAACATATCCTAGGCTTCCCTAGGTTCCCGAACTCACCCAGTCCTCAGCTGCTGAAAGATTCCCAGTAATGTCATCTAGCTATCTCATGAATATAGCCACATGCAACATAGATCAGATAATCCTTCAAGTAACAGACTCATCCCTATAACGGTTAGACTCAAACGAGAGTTGCGCAATAGGGTCAAATCTATCACTCTAATATTATCCAGCATGTGCTACATGTGACTTAGCATATTCACTTAATAGCTAACTCACATTACTAAGAGTCTCACAAAGCACAAATCAAGCAGCATTCAGAAAATGGAAAATCTAACCATCATATTCCAATCAAATCATTTTATCCTCTAATCAGGAATCTGTACATGCAATTAAAAGGCTCATACAATCGGGCATAACCAAATCAGGCTATCCTATCACTGACCGATCAGTACTAGCATGCAAGTCTACAAGCACATATAGTAGGCATAATAGGCATCCTCCTAGATCCTTAGACCTATTCTAGCGTGCTGTTCTCATAATCATATCATAACATAACATATCATAACATGTATGGGTATCTTGGGGAAAACTTACTTGAGCTCGGCTGATTGCATGCATCACACTTTGTTCTTCTCAAAGTTCTTTTCTCCTTTCAGATCCTTTTCAAACTCCTTTTTATAAAATGGTTTTACTTTTGAAAATTTTCATACCAAGCCCTTAGTTTGAGTTCAGACACACTCGAGAGTATGTCCGAATCCCTCAAACGAAGGCATTGATACCAACTTGTAACATCCCAAAATTTAAGGCCAAAATAATTCATTTTTAAATACATTATTATATAAAACCATCAGTATAAAAAAATTCATATTAATATATCTAGTCAAAACCAAAGTGTCAATAATCAAAACATATTATCATAAAACCATATCAGAGTGTAATCCCAAAGATCTCATGTGCGGAAGACATAGTGTGATGCGCTGCGATCAAGCCGACTCCTTTCCTTTGAAAACGATTACCTGAAACCAAAAATGTAAACCGTAAGCACAAAGCTTAGTGAGTTCCCCCATCATACCACATACCATACAACCACATAACATACATATATTGTCGGGCATATCTGGGTGCCCAACCTACCCTTTCGGTCCTCTCTACCGGATACTGTCTAGTATATCTGGGAGCTGGCCTCCCCTTCGGTCCTCTCGACCGGATATTGACCAGTATATCTGGGAGCTTGCCTCCCCTTCGGTCCTCTCAACCGGATACTGACTAGCATATCTGGGTGCTGGTCTCCCCTTCGGTCCTCTCGACCGGGTACTGGGGACTATTTCACCCCTACTACTACCACATAACACATATATCACATAATCTATCTAGCATGGCTGGGCATGACCGCCCCTTCGGCCCTATCGACCGATAATCTGGGGGACTATCTCCCCCTACTGTTACTAGCACATAGCATCATATCATACTAGCACAATAACATATCACAGGTAGTAGCAACCGTAGATGAATATCACATAGACAATCATCTATGATACAACTCCTACTGGTTGGCCGACATTGTGGCCGTAGACCCACCGCTACTGGAAGGTAACTCACCTCACACTGCTGAAATCCCGAAGACACAATTCCACACTTGCTGAAGTCCCGCATACTCAATCCCAGCTGCTGGATGACAGATTCCCGATCTGTCAATATCAAAATATCACCCAATTAATAACTGGGTCCCACTACATAACGATAAACACTTACTTTGGATAATTACATTACCCCAAACTTGGCTTATTCAACCCAAGGCCCAATCCGTAGGCCCAAAGTCAACTAGGAACCAAAGCCCAACACATGGCCCAATTTTCCAAATTGGGCCTAGGCCTATACATGGTCTTATTTTGAGGCCTAACATCATGTAATTATTAAGGTCCAAACTATGGCCCATCTATGGCCCAATTTTCCAAATTAGGCCCAAGACCCTTACATGGGCCTTACCCTAAGCCCATTAAATTATTCTAGCTCAATTGCTTCCTCTTAGATGGTCCATTATTATCTCAATCATTTAGGCCCAATAGAAAGGCCCAACAATAAACCCAAGTGAAACTAGGTTTTACATAAAATGATGATTAGGGTTAAGTTTCCTACTTAACCCATTGAGGACTTAATCCATTAAGTCTAGTATTTATTAGATTAATTTCCGTTAATGATTATAATTTAATATTCCACGTTATTAAATAATTTCTCGTGTGTCCCGATTATCCCAAATTAGGGTTTCATTGCATTAGGGTTTTCCAAACCCTAATTAGGGTTTCCAACCCATATACTAGCCCATTTATTTATTTATTGGACTTTTAGGTTATTTAGGGCTTTATTGGGCCTATCAAGCCCACTAGAATGTCATCAAGTCCATTAGGGTTTTCACTAAGCCCATTTGGCTTCATTGGGCCCCTTAGGCTCACAAGGCCCATTAGGGTTTCAAGTATCCCCAATCGAGTCAACTCACAAGACGAGCACACCGCCACCCGACACGGCGGCCGGAGGCGGCAGCCACCACCCTAAGGTGGTGGTTCTCGGTTTTTCTTTCATTAATCCGATTTGTTATAGTTACAATGTCCATCCGATCAACACACTCACACCCTAATCTAATTAGAAACACATACGCACGAAAATACACCCACCCATGGTGGTATACAGCGGCAGCCACCACCTTGCAGTGGTGGTGGTGGCTATCCTCGATTTTCCAGCTATGCATAACACACACACACATACTTCATGCTATATTTCATTGTAAAATACACACCCACACACCGATGTATCCCCACTGCCACCCACACACGGTGGTCAAAGGTGGCAGAAAACAAATGGCAACACCCACCATGGTTGGCTGCCATGGTGGCTCACTCTTAAATCTCCGACCAACCCACAAAACTCACACACAACACGATGGAACGGTGATTCACACGCCATGATAGCATCAGAACCACACACACCCACATCTCTTGCTCGAAAAAGAATCCAACCACCCACCTGGTGGCTAAAATGCGACGACAGCGATCTGAGAAGGCGGCACCAACAATGGCTAACGGCGGCGAACGAAGGCGTCGATGGGATGTAGCAGCCTACTAACGACAGCGGCGGTGAATCTAGTTCCTCAATGGGATGGCAGCGATGGCGTCTAGTCACTTGGAATGGAATCAGAGGCGGCGGTCGTTGTGGCTTGGTGGTTTCCGACGTCAACTGGAGGTGGCAGCGGATGGAGATTAAGGTAGAGAGGGTAGCGGCTGTATAGTCCTTTAGGGTTAGGGTAATGTAACAGCGAAGAAGCAACTATCGGGTTTAAATCCCGCATCAAACAAACCTTTGCCCGTTTTTACATGATCGGTCCCTCCCCCTTGGGATCTTTTCAAATCAGCTCCAATAACTACAAATCTGCCCCTCCTCTACAAATTTGTTCTCAATAAAGTCCCAAAATTCACAAGTTAGTCCCTGAGTCTCCAAGATCTCTTCAATGAAGTCCCAGAAGTTACCATATAGCCCCTTCCTTCAAAAATATATACAAAACTAATCCATAATTTACAAAACCACCCCTTGATTGACAATTTCTTTTCAATTAAGGTCCAATGCTCAAACTTAAGCCATGTTAACATTTTTAGTCCCTGCCTTCTAACATTGTAGCCTTTGGTTCCCGAAAACCAACACCTTGCCATAGAATTATTTATTTTAGGGCTACTAATCATTCATTATTTTATTTATTGATTTAATAAATAAATGGGGCTTTACAACTCTCCCCCACTTAAATTAGATTTCGTCCTTCGAAATCATTCCTTACCAATCCGTACATACCAAGCCACGAAATCGTAACCACAAAGCTTAGTGAGTTCCCCAAAATACCATATATCCATACAGGCCTCGTCCAACATACAAATAGGGCTTACCCAATGGGCGTTTCCCATCATACATGTCACACCCCCAAACCTGAACGGCAGAAACATTCGGTGGCGGAGGACGTCATGTATAGTATCATAACAATTGAATAGTAAAGAAAGTACACACCATAATAATATATATTTGAAAAGTTTATATGCTTATTGTATTACAATTTTCAAAAGTCAAATACAATATGATTTTCCAAAAGATGTTAATGATTTCCTGGTGTTTAGTGATTTCCTGAGAATCCAAGTTATTTCAAAGAAAAAGTGTCAACTATTAAGTTGGTGAGTTCATAAGTAGATAAATGTATGTCATTCGAAAGTTCACGTTTGTTTTCCAAAAAATCCGATATTTTCTTATAAAATGAGTTATGAATTGTTGTTTGTATGAAATTGTTGGGTTTTAGTATACTACAACATCCTATGGTGCACATACAACCCTAAATACCTTGGATCTATGTTTTCTCTATTATACATGCAAATATGAAGTTTCCAAGATATTACCCTATACTAGCATAAAAATATCATATACTTGGGTAATAAAATAGATAGAATACATACCTTTTTTTGATGTAACTTGTCTTCATGAAGCTTGAGTGCCTAGTGCCCCAAGTGTGACACCTCAAATAGTTCACACAACACCATGAACACTTGGAATAACCTTGAGAATAAGGATACTTTGGTTCTCTCTAGTGAAATCGGCATTGCCCTTTTGTGTACACACACCAGTGCCAATTTCACCAACCAAGGACATCTTTATATAGTGTGGAGATTAGGTTTAAACCCATGACCTTTCATTTCATATGATCCATGGGTTACACACTCGATGGACTATCCATGAAGCTTAGCCCAACCTAAATGAACTTGGCCCACCACACATATATATATCTAAGAGTCCCTACTTAATTAGTTCCTTTTGATCCCTTAATTAATTATAAATTATTTCTTGATCAATACTAATTAAATAATAGTATTATATATTAATATATTAGAACTTATAATATATTAATATAAATCACTAGTGTCCTTTTTCCTCACCTTGTCAATCCAATTGTCCCGATGCCATGCTACCCAAATCGACCATGCCAAGTCGGGTCAAGTCTTACCAATTACAGTTATGGACTTAGACATTAATCCAACAGTCTCCCACTTGGATAAGTCTAAAACTATTATTGCGTATGACTTCAAGAACCAACTGGCAATCGTATCTCTCAAAAGCTTCTGTCGAATTCTGACCTTGTCGATGAACTTTGACCTTTGTCAATGACTTATCCATTAGATAAGAGATCATATATTCCTCCATTCTAGATATCATATAGACTGAGACATGGATTATAAATCATTCTCTCTGTCCATTTTTTGTTTCCCGATTTCCGATTCATGATGACTGACTGATTGAACAGATCAAATCAGTCCTGGCTTGGCCAAGCACTCACATGTATCCTCATTAAATCATCGAGGGGCCCACAAATATCGTTTTTATCCCGAAGGTAAAAGGAATGGATAAACTTCGACTCATATGGCTTGTTCTACTACTTGTTGAATCATACACAAAGGCACGTTTTATAACATCGAGTTACCAATGTGTTTTCGTGCAATCAATGTATAATCAATTCATAGTAACAACTCATATCTCTAGGTTTGAAGAATGTAAGATATTATCATCTCATGATCACTCGTGATAAAATCCATGAAGTGATTCCAATCAGCGCGGGTTGAATCCAATACTCAGAAATTATGAGCACTCATAAGTGTTGTAGCACAAGTTTGTCCACCAACTTGGACCTCTACAAGCCAACCCATGACAGTCTTGATTCATATCTACTTCCAGCATATGACCGACTGTGGATGGTTTGAATAACTTAGTCAATCCGGAAGATTAACCTAGTTTATTCTGGAAGTCAAAACATGCAAAATGAAACACAAGAATAATTGAATCTAATATGGTATCAAAACCTATGAATATAAATAAAACACCTTTTATTTATCACCATACTGATTACTCGTTATTCATTGTTTCAGTTTTATCAACTTTATACTTGAATTAAAAACACTAGTTGTCCCATGCTCCAAGCATGTACACTATGTTTTTTCTAAACAATAGCTTTGCCATACACCAAGTATGCACTCTATGTTTGTCTATGATCCTTACTTTGTGAAATAAACCAATTGACCAAACTTTCAATGATTCTAATTTCACACTCCCGAATTCTTATGGCAAATGCAGGAATTCCAAATTCATGCCATTTTACCAAAATATGTTAGATTCTAAACTTATATGCAATGATGCTCTTGTAATGATTATGCACAAAGTCACAAAGACTTGACAACAAACATTATAGAGCATTCCAAAGGAGATCAACTCCTTGGAAACATCCTTCTTGCATTAAGTTTCCTAATCTTACATAGATTTATTGAAAAACTTCCACCAATGGGATCATTTCCACATTCCCCTTTTGACTATCACTTCTGAACAAGAGTTGCCTCTTTTCAAAATATGTCAATATGGTCCTTCCAACAATTAACACTATACTTCCAACTGTCCCTGAGCAACCAATCTTTGGTAAAACCTTGGATTGTCCTCGACAATTGCTTAATCAATTTAGTCATATCCAATTCTATACCTTTTCCCTCTTAATGCCCCAGGCATTTGGAAAATTTAGAAAGGACAAATATTATAGCACATGTAATCGATCTTGTACCCAAAACAAATGGGACATGATTCATGATGTCTCACATAAAGACATGATTCTAGACCAGTCTTTTGCTACAATATTTCTATTTGCCAGGTTCTCATAATTCAGATTATGAAAAGGGATGTCGTAATCATAATCGAATTTTAGAACACAAATAATACACCCATATATAGAATTTCCTTATGTTGAGCCATTCCAACACAAAATTCATATATATCCTTGACTAAAGATGATTAAAACCGCAATCTAAGCTTTTAGAATTGAAATGAAGTATAGTTTCCTCTCCCTTAATTATAGCAAAACAAGTTTTTCCCAATTGAAACCTTTTGTTTTCTATAATTAACATTGCTAACTTGCAACACTAACAATAATTATCATGCTCCCACTAACATGATGATTATTAGCATAACACATATGCTCCCACTAGCTTTTACATGTACTCAGAAACCAGCTGGACTTCTAGAAGTCAATACTTTACTGACTTTCTTACCAAAGTTTAGATTTCTGAGACGAGATTGCCTTGATAAGACTTTATCAAAATCATACACCTTATCTTAGATAGCTTACAGGTGTGTCTAAACAATTTTAGAACTATGAAAAGGGATGTCGTAATCATAGTCTCAATGGTTTAGATCTTTGCTATCTACTTTAAATCTACTTGGTGGAAGTGTTTCCTCACCATCATTTTCATGAATCGGAGAGAAACCTTATGACCCTTAGATTTTATGGTGTATGTGTTCTTATCCACGTGAATTTGTCAAAACCATAATTACAAGCCAAGGATAATGACAAATCCAAACTCATATGGACCGAACTCAATCTTAATTTCTTGCCACCTAGCAGCTCAAGGGTCTGCCATTGCTTCCAAGTTGTTATACAACCAATTGAGAACTCTAAGAACTCATATGCAAAGCCAACTTTAACTGGAATGGGCACAAAAGTAGAAATATGTCAACACGATAGGTTATAAACCTCACGTCGTGTGATAGTGTTAAACTACAGGTTTTTATTCTTGATTAGATCTTGAAATTCTATTCAGGATCTTTAAGACTCCCACTGTGTGACAACTCTAAATTTATTCCGTCACTATAACCTATTTCCGTTAATAAAAATTTATTTTTATTTTTATTAAAATTTTCCGTTAACTTTTGGATTAAGTTAATTAAATTGCGACTTTTATTTTGACTTCATAAGTGTCGGAACGCATTAGAAACACGTTAAAACATCCTCAATATTCTTTTGGAAAATTTTTAGTTTCAACTAAGTCGGGTTACGGCAAATTAATCAGGTACGACCAAAAGCTCCGTTTAGCGTCGGTATCGGGTAGATTTCCTCCGGGCCACAAACTCAACCTCTATATAAGGGATTGAGTGACCACATTTTGAAGCTTTTTCACTCTCTTAAAACACTTTCTCTCACTACTCTCTCTCTCTAAAACTCGGGTTTGATCTAAAAACACCCCTTTCAAGCTTCAAATTGGTAAGTAATCTATCCTAGCTTGTTACTAAGCTTGTTTATCATGCAAATTCGTGTTTAGACCATCCAAATGCATCAAAAACTTGTGTTTACGGTCCAGGAACATTCACAAACCATGAACACCTATAAATGAGGTTTTGGAGCCCCAAAACCCTTCCAAATCACTTCTAGTGCTTAGATATGACTTAGGGGCTTGCATGAATGGACTCAGAGCACCAAAATCTTACCATTTGAGGAGTAAACTCCTCAAAGAGTTTACTCTTGAAGAGAAAACTCCATATTTAGGCCCTACAAACCCTTAGATGCAACCCGGATCATTCTAAAGACTTGGGATAAAGTATTATCGCGCCTAGGAATGTATTATCTTATTTAATTAGTAGTTCAAAGTCTAATTAGATACAATTATGTATCTCTTCATGTTACATAGGATCCTCGCATGTATTCAAGCCCTAAACTGACACTTAGCATCCAACCGACACATTTCTCGATTGGTGAGTTCATACCCCTACACTTTTTCCGAGTTTTTCATGTTTTCAGGGGGGAATACAAGAAAATCATAAAGGTTTTCGTAACTTAAAAACTGATGTGATTATACGATCTTCTGACAAACTTTTAGATACCTTTATCCCTTTTGTAATATGCAGAGCTTAAGGGTGGTTTTTCTGAATATAATTACATAGTTTTCAATACAGTGTGGGAAACTTATTAAACCAATCAAATTATTTTGGGAATAATTTGGGATCTTCATTACTTGTTTTACGGATTCAGATTTCATGCAAAGTCAATATATAAACTATGTTTGATTTAGTTTATCCATGTTTAATCTAGAGTATCATGCTAAATAATTACTTTGTATTTAATTATTTATACTCTACTTTGTTCCAAATGATTTCGAAACTCGATAACGACCAAGTGTACCGTGAATTATTTAATACTAGCTTGTGAGATTTGTCTTCATTATACCCTTCGGGGTACTAGTAAATCCTCTCCGGAAGTATAACCAGAGTCTCCTAGAGGGAGAGCGTGGAATTTGTGGATAGATCTATTCGGGACTAACAATCCCACACCTTAACTGCTAGCTACAGTTAGGCGGGCACGCCTAGGGTGACAAATTTCGGATATCGTTCGACGCCTGAAGAACATCAAGGAGGTCACGGGTCAAATCAGTATGGTTATACGACTCACAATACGTATTAAACTAATTAGTTTTATTCACAGATTTCTTTCTTTCTTCTATAGTCTTATTTATGTAATAAGACTACCTACTTTCGTACTGGAGGGTATTCCAGAGTTCTTTAATGTATAGTTTTATGTATTAAAACTACCTACTTTCGTACTGGATGGTATTTCAAGGATCTTAACTTATGGTTTTCTTATCGTACTGGTGATAATCAGGGTTTTTCTTATGGAAATCGACATACATGTTAGAAAATATGGGATTTTCTTGGAAACATGCATATGTATTTCATAACTCAGAAATTATGGTTTTCGATATTACTTCATTCTTTATTAAAGGAAATGTGGCGTTTTCACAAGATTTAATAACCAGATTTTCCTCACAAAACATGCTTATGGACTCACCAACTTTATGCAGATATTTTTAAAACTGCTTGTATTCTCAGGTCCTCGTTCGACAGGTATCCCACAATCTTTTGGAGAAGACGGAGTATTTTAGCAGTCTCGTTTTTACTTTTGTTACTAATGTATATGTAAAACATGTATTACTTCGCTTTCGAACAAATGTAAATACTTCTATGTAATGTTATGGTTGTGTTTACTATGCTTACTATGTACATTGGTTGTGATACTTTACATGACATCCTCCGCCCCGGAACGTTTCCGCCTTCGGTTTCAGGGTGTGACACACTGTCCTCTTGACATATAAGACTATTTTGCAAAATATTCAAGAGATAGTGCAATTCTTTATCAAGACAAACACTTCACATAATTGGTCTTAGTTGGTCTTTGTTTTATCTAAAACATCACAACTTACCAATTACAAATGTACAAGAGTAGGATACTTTTACTCTTACATTTGATTAGTGTTATAAACCTTCATTCAGACGTATCACTCAAGTTACAATCTTGGAGTATGACTCTAAGATTTTTTTGGAACGAAGTATGAATCATCTTCTTGATTTAACCACTTCAACAACTCATAACTCCTCTTCTTTGCTATCAGAATGCACTTAGAGGATGAATTGTGATAATCTCTCTTAAGATAATCATATAACATGATACTAAAGTACTCTCCCATCTTTTCAAATTTGAGAAAATTTTATCCTCCTGCCTAATTTGATTCTTCTCATTCGTTCTGCCATACATTGAAAATTTTCCAATGTTTCAAAATTATATTTAAACTGGTAAGTATAACCATATTTACTAAACTTTAGTAAAACATGACGAATAGTCTTATAGATCTTTTGTGGTGGACTTTGACTAGTGCACAACAATGTGTACTTGATCCCTTAGTCCTTCACTTGACTCACATATAAATGTGAACAAGGAACTAGTCTTAATTTTCTAAAGCTAAAAGTTCTCATTCATCATATTGAATAACTTGTATGATTCCAAGTTTCAGTCCAATTGAAACTTGGGTAATAAGAATCTTTCCTTATTTGGTAAATTTAGACACTACCACAAAAGAAAGAATCAAATTCATATTTCCAATATTGCTAGAAACATACAAACATCAAGTTTTCATAAATACCATTGTAAGGAGATATAAAATAAAACAAAAACTAACGTTTATTTATTTATAAAATGCGGAAAAAACTTTTCCTTACAATGCAACTTTAAATGAAAACTATACTATTTCATGTTTCCTAGCAATCTATCATAACTCCTAAGAGTAACTTAAGAATCCAATCTTCACTTAAGCGATAGAAATCCATCTTCGCAATCAGATTTAGCATACTCTTTCTTTAAGTTTCCTTCACTTTTCCTTTGATTCTTAAAACATCAACATGTGACCTAGTCACATCATGTAATAAGAATCTCATAATAGAAACTTAATCGAGTTAGATAGTGGACTTTACCTAAAGTTGACTCAAACTTATTGACTTTACCAGCCTTATAATCCTTCAGGTAAATTTGGCAGCTTCGCAACCAATGCCCTTTCCTTTTGGCAATAGAACCATATGGACCCTTTGGGAATGGTACATGGGACAATCTCAGACTTAGCCTTTTTCTTTACCATTTGGTCAACCGAGTTGACTATGGCCAATCCCTTTCCATTGGGAAGAGAAAGCTTTTACTGGCTATCCAATGCAACCATTGTCAATGTCCATTGAAGGTTTGGAAAGTTGATCTACTAATCAAATTTTCTTTACTAAAGCTCCAAATCATTGCTGATTCAGTAGTACCAAGCAAATAGATAAGATCACTAAGGGTCATGTCATAGTCTATTTCATAGTAGTCCCAAAGGTAACTCACTATGTGACTTAGAAGGTGAATGAACATCCAACTTTCTTAAGACTTTGACACCCAACTATCCCTACTTGTCAATATGTGACTTCATCTCCAAGATGTGAGCACACATAGACCTTGCCTACCATTAAGGCTTGAGTGACCGTGAACTTGTGGGTAAGGGAGAATAATTGGAGGAGGTGGAGGAAGTGAAGTTCCAAGATATTTGGGAGGATCATAGATGTCTGAACTAGACATATTTTGGGAGATATTCAAGATAGTTGATTAAAAGTCCTTAATATAACACCCAATATGAGATATTAAGGCTAGGACCCTACAAACTATTTTATAACTTGGAAGAGGGATGCCGTAATCCAAGCTATAAAATATTTGAAGGTAGATGAATGACGATTCACCAATTTCCACCAAGATAAACAAAATGTATTATTAGGTTTTAATTGGTTTTGAAACTCCTAGATTCTTTTGAGATTCATTGAACTGTTCAACGACATGTTTCAATCTCGAGTGTGCCCTTCAGGTTTTGTGACCGGGATGCTGAGGATCACAAAACAAGGTGTGAAGTAACCATGCAAATATACTTGGTACCCTTAATATTTACCCCTTAATCGATGTGCCAGTTAACCACACACGCTCCACCGATACTATGATAAATATTAAGTTACCCTTTGCCTTCCTTGTTAAGTCCAGGTTAGTGTGCCGGTTAACCACACATGCTCCACTAACGACTTAAACAAAGTGCAAAGTGTAATTTCATTGATTAGCACCTTATTCACATTTTCCTAAGTAACTAAGATTGGGTATTATTAAGAGTTTAGTTACTTAGTATTTATCATTAATACTTTTAATGAAGGGAGAATTCTAGTCCTTGTCCCACCCGTTCAGCTAACGACCCTCCACCGGTCAAGGAAGCGGTGGGTGAGAGTGGACACCCATTAAACTGCCATTTTATAGGCAGTAACCTTATAGACCAACTTCGTGAATAAGGCCTACTAACGGTAAGACTGACTTTACTTTTATACATATATATAAATATTATTAACTTATAATATTATAAAGTATAAGGGTTGAATTTTAACTTTTAAAATTCTAAGGGCTTGACTTGGAATTAAAGTATTCATGGGAAAACTTTACAAATTCCAAAACTATAGGGCAAGTTTTGAAACTATATAATTCCATAACTTATGTGTTTAAAGTAGTTTTAACTAAAAAACTCTTCAAGTTCCATAACTTGAGGACAAGTTATGGAAGACTTTAAACCATTAAAGAATGTGACTCTTCCTTATTCATAACTTATGGATTTAATTAAGGTTACACATTTTTATTATTATTTAATGAAGAGAATCTTGAACCTCCATAACTTGAGGATAAGTTATGGAGTCATAAAACCATTTAATGAGGACAAGACTCTTCATTTGGTAACCTATGACAACTTTTATGAGTTTTAAGAAACTTAAATGTTACTTTTCATGTAACTTGAAGACAAGTTACAAAAACACATTTTAGAATCAACTCTTAGATTAAAATGGATTGAAAACATATTATCACATAATTTTCTATTAATCTAAATCATCAACTCATACGATCAAGATAATTCAAAAAAAAGCTTTTGGATTCCATAACTTATGGAGTTTAATGTGTTTGTTTAATGATGAAACTTTTCATGTTCCATAACTTTAGAACAAGTTATGGAATTCTTTAAAACATTAACACCAATTTTTGTAACTCCATAAAAAAACTTTGAATCAAATTTTTTTTTTTAAAACCTTTTCATATCCATAACTTATGGAGGTTTCAAAAAACTCTTTAGATCAAACTTTTAAAACTAATAAAATAATCATATCATTTTATCTTTTACTAAATTTGACCTAATTTAACTCATATAGCAAATGATTCAAATTTTACAAATAATTAGTTTTTCACAAAAACAAGTAATTATCTTAAAATTTGACAAACGTCATGTTTTTTTTCCAACTTTGAAAATAAAACATTTGCATCAATATAACAGAAAACAACCCATGACTCTGATACCACTGTTGGGTTTTAGTATACTACAATATCCTATGGTGCACATACAACCCTAAATACCTTGGATCTATGTTTTTTCTCTATTATACATGCAAATATGAAGTTTCCAAGATATTACCCTATACTAGGATAAAAATATCATATACTTGGGTAATAAAATAGATAGAATACATACCTTTTTTTTATGTAACTTGTCTTCATGAAGCTTGAGTGCCTAGTGCCCCAAGTGTGACACCTCAAATGGTTCACACAACACCATGAACACTTGGAATAACCTTGAGAATGAGGATACTTTGGTTCTCTCTAGTGAAATCGACATTGCCCTTTTGTGTACACATACTAGTGCCAATTTCACCAACCAAGGACATCTTTATATAGTGTGGAGATTAGGTTTAAACCCATGACCTTTCATTTCATATGATCCATGGGTTAAACACTCCATGGACTATCCATGAAGCTTAGCCCAACCTAAATGAACTTGGACCACCGCACATATATATCTAAGAGTCCACACTTAATTAGTTCCTTTTAATCACTTAATTAATTATAAATTATTTCTTGATCAATACTAATTAAATAATATGATTATATATTAATATATTAGAACTTATAATATATTAATATAAATCACTAGTATCCTTTTTCTTCATCTTGTCAATCCAATTGTCCCGATGCTATGCAACCCAAATGGACCATGCCGGGTCGGGTCAAGTCTTACCAATTACAGTTATTGACTTAGACATTAATCCAACAGAAATGAATGTATTGAACCAGGAAAATCCTATATTTTCCTAAAAGTGAGAAGCAATCTTTAATGCCCAACTCTGTAACTTGTAAGTAAATATGTCATGCTTAAAATGATGATGTATAGTTTCATTATTGAACAAAACTATAGGAAGCTTGTATTTTTACGTAAAAATAATTGTAATATTACTTTTCCCATAAAAACATAATACCATAATACCATAATAATTGTCTATCCTGTGAGTTTTCATAACCGTACTATGATGGATTTACCTATAGGGACGTTCTTCAGGCGTCGAAATGTTATGAGACTTGTCACCCTTAACCTACCGGTCCGGCTGTAGCTAATAGCCAGGGTGCGGGATCATCAGTCCCCCCGTTAGAGGGAATTTCATCGAAAAATAGGTTACAATATTTGACTTTAATTCATTACATTGACCTGGAATATCGGGTTGTTACATCATCCCCTTGTTAGAGGGAATTTCATCCCGAAATTATTTACAAAGTAAGTGTTTATGGATTAGGGAAGAGATGCGGGTACTTTTGTTGCATCTGGTCTTCTCGCTCACAAGAGAATTGAGGTCCCCGCTTAGCATTCCAGCGAACCTTCACTATTGGTATGCGACTCTCTTTGTTCGTTTGATTACCGTATCGATGAACTCGACGGGTTCTTCCACTAAGTTAAGATTTTTGTTCAAGTCGATTTCCTCGAGTGGAATTATGAGAGTTTCATCGGATAGACACTTTTTCAGATTAGACACAAGAAATTTGTATGTTAAGGACCAGTTCATGTCAAAAAGACGACATCAGAACTTCTTAATGAAGCATGTTTTAAGTTGGTTAAAGAGTAACATTTGTTAGAACGATAGTCCTTTCTGTGTATACTCTCTACTATTTTATGTGTGAACTTTCTAGTGATTTCAGTACATTGACATTTCTACTGCAACGATTTCTACTGCAGTAAGTACTAGCAGTAAGCATGTTCCGATAACTTATGATGATGTTTCTTGTTATGACTCCTATCAGGTCCCTCTACAGTCGCTTGGTGTATAAAAGTTATAATTAAGATTGATAATACTGCTGACTAAGCAACTCTGCCCTAAATCCACAACCAGATAAAGAACAAGAAATGAGGTGGAATTACTCACTCTAGGTCTGTAAAAAATTTAATTACAAATGAATCAGATGCACCCAAAGGATCATTATAGCTCACCTACAAGGATCCTTAGTGAGAGTCGTGAATTTTCTTCGAACGAAAGAGTAACTTAAAATTGATTGGCAATCATTTTAGTGAAAATTAATGTAAAGTTATTAACATTTGGAACCTGCCAAAATTCTTAGTGGCGTTCCTTATTGTTTCTTCATGTCTTGTTGTTTAAACTCCTCTTACTCCCCCATCATTCCTCTCTGTTGGGCAATCTCGTTTGAAATATCCAGATTCACCACATGCATAGCAAATTCGCCTCACCCAAACATTGGTGGTTGAGATGATGTATTGGTCGGAGTCCTACAGTGGCTGATGGTGTGTCCTTTCTTATTGCACCTTTCGCAATACATCTCCAGATAGACTCCATTATGATGGTAGTTGCACTTGTTGCAGTGTGGAAGGTTCCCATGGTATGGTGTTTTCAATGTTGAAGTAGTAGGGTTAGTGGGGGTATAGATTGCCGTCGTTGGTTGCCTTTTGCCGGTTCTTGAAGTTGAACAGCCCCTTCTCTTGTTCCAGGGTTCTCGCTTCCTGTTCTTAGGTTTGCTTTTCAGGGCGTTCTTGTAGATACTCACTTACGGGTGCCTTCGATTGTTTCCTTGATTAGGATTGTTGACACCATTTCCTTCTCCACTTAAATCGACAGAGTTTTTGTATGCTATAATGGCTGCCATGGCGGCTATAACTGTAGCTTGTAAAGTGGCAATGTCCAATATTAGAAATGGGGTTGTGTAGGTAAGTTGATTACTTCCATAAGAAGACATGATTCTGTTACAAGGTGTCAAATAAGCTCGTAAGTAATGATGGTCGCTTCTAGTTGTATTCTATCTATTTATATACACCTATAAATTTTGTGTTCTCCTGTACGGTCCTTACTGTTTTGGACAACATTCCTATGATGTTTTTATGGTATAAGGTATAAATAGGTATTGTAAAAGTGCTTAAGTTTGTCAAAACGAGAAATCGGTGTGATGACCGTAGGTTGGCTCGGTTTCTTTAAGTTTTGAAATGGCATATCTCACTTGACTTAACATTACTAGTTGTGATGAAGGATATGATAAACTTAATAGATAGTATGAGTAGCGGAATCACTAACTTATTAGGTTAAATTAGTTTAATAGCTATTAGAGTGACGTATAAAGTGTCCTGCTACTCCGCATGTCTCGCGGGCAACACTTCGACCGGAAAGAAGTCGATTTCTCGGAAATCTTGGGGGTTATAACTTCTGTCAGAGTTTGGACACGTAACTGGGGCGTCGGGGGTAGTCTCGGGATGCTTAACACAGAGTAAAAGTAGTAAGGAGAGTAGAATTGAACAACCTAAACCCAACACCTTTGGTTTCTATTTATAGGGTGGATTTTTGGAGTTCACGTCGTGAGTTTTGATCTTATCCCTTCCATAGGCTCGACGTATGATAGCCCATTTCTGGCACACATCAGTCACTAGCTCACGTCGTGAGTTTTCTGACAGTGTGGAATTTCGTGTCCCGAACTTCAGAAATTCATATGTCGCATACGAGGTCCGATTTTGACGTTCTTTATATCCACGCGTAGGTGAGATTATGCTCTACCACTTTCGTTTAGACTCCGTCGGCTAATTTTGACTTTATTTTTAATATTATATTTTAACAGGACGGGACTGGAAAAGTCTGTTAAAATTCGTAACTTCTTCCTCTGACATCCGTTTTCGTCTGTCTTTTTACTGTTGTACTACCATTGTCGAGATCTTCAATTCTCGTTTAGGTTGCGTCGGCTAAAAGTCGCTCGATCTCTATTTCGAGTTTTTAGCTGTCTACTGCTATATCCGAAACTTAGAAGAATCATAACTTCCTCATACGAAGTCAGATTTGGACGTTCTTTTTATTTACGTTTACGGTTTAATGATATCTACGACTTTCATTTAGATACCTAAGGCTAAAAATTATTTTATTGGAATTTCGCATTTTACAATTACCAGTGCTCTACCGGTTTTGTTGCGGATCTTCGATTGGTCATAACTTCTTCATTGTAAATCGGATTATAGTGTTCTTTATATTTTTGAAAACATTGCTACGAAATCTACCACCTATTACATTCGAATTGAGATTTTTGAACATTTCATTTTTGACACTATTTTTATTATCTAAAAAATAGGTTACCATATTTGACTTTAATTCATTACATTGACCTGAAATATCGGGTTGTTACATCATGCCCCCGTTAGAGGGAATTTTGTCCTGATATTTATTTACAAAGTAAGTGTTTATGGACTAGGGAAGAGATGCAGGTACTTTTGTTGCATCTGGTCTTCTCACTCACAAGAGAATTGAGGTCCCCGCTTAGCATTCCAGCAAACCTTCACTATTGCTATGCGACTCTGCTTTGTTCGTTTGATTTACCTATTGATGATCTCGATGGGTTCTTCCACCAAGTTAAGACTTTTGTTTAATTCGATTTCCTCAAGTGGAATTACGAGAGTTTCATCGAATAGACATTTTTTCAGATTAGACACGTGAAATACAAGATGTACGTTGTTAAGTTCGAGTGGTAGCTGGAGTCTATAAGCTACTGGACCAATCCTTGCAGTAAATTCGAAGGGTCCAATGTACCTTGGGTTTAGTTTTCCACGCTTCCCAAAGCGTATCATGCCCTTCCAGGGAGAGACCTTTAGTAGAACGCGGTCACTAACGTGAAATTTCATGGGTTTTCGTCTCTTATCAGCGTAGCTCTTTTGTTTATCTCTTGAGGCCTTTAGTCGTTTATGGATTCGAACAATCTTCTCAGTCGTATCTCTAATGATTTTCGGGCCAGTGAGAATGCTATCAGGGACTAGACCTCTCGTCAACTTCGTGTCACCTACTTCCGCCCAACACTACTAGAAAACAGCCTTTTACGACGCTCATTGTACGTCGTAAAAGGCTCAGACGACGCGCAAATGCGCGTCAAGGAAGGCCCTGTCATAAAGAGAGACGACGTGCTTTTACGACGCTCATTTACGACGCGCAATTACGACGCGCGTTTACGACACACAATGCGTATCAAGGAAGGCCCTGTCATAAAGGAAGACGACACGCGTTCGCGTGTCGTAACCTTACGACGCGCGTGTTAATGACACGCAATGCGTATCAAGAAAGCCCCTGTCAAGAAAGGCCATGTCATAATGAAGTTGACACACATTTTTGCGAATCTTAAAATAAATGTTTAAAAAAATAAATTTATATATTTATTAATTTTTAAATTAAATTTGCATTTAATTTCTCATAATAGAAATAAAACACCATATACAAAAAATACAATCCATTGCACAAAAATTAATGTCATACAAGATAGAAAATAAAATACAATAAATAAGTAAGATAATTCATTGCATAAAATGTCAAATACAAATAATCATCGGTAACTATATAACCTAATACTACATTGCTATTAAGGGACATCATCATAACTCACTGAAGGTCTTGGAACAATGTTCTCATCATCAAATCTTACACCAACCTTGCTTTAGTAGATGACTTTCACACAATCAATATTGAAATAGATGCTGCCCGGGCCACCATAGATGCTGCCCGAACTTTCTGAGTTCAAACTTCCACTGTTTGCTTCATCTCTACTAACCTCTTTCTGCTTCAAGAACACAAAAGAAAATGAAACCATGAAAATATCACATGAAATTTAATACCCTCATAAAATGATATTAGGATTAAGGGAGTTGAAGGTACTTGTATTCTTCGAGGAAACAACTATCATCAAGATCATCTTCTAAATCTTTGAGTTCTTCTGTCTTGTTATCGATCCGAGATTTGGTTTTAGGTTTGGAATCTTCGTCTTCTGCAGGAGTGAAGGGATTGGGTTCGAAGGCAGAGGGTTTGGGAGGTAAGTTCCTGAGTTTTCTATGAATATCATCCCTATGAGTTGATACTCCTTCAACATCTTTGTAGACAAAGTGAAGATCAGCTTTATCACTTGGCTCCCAAGATCTCTACATGCATAAGGAATAATGGGTATTAAGACTTAAGAGATTACATAATAAAAGTTATAGAATCTGAATTACAATATAGATCATACCTTCATATATCTTTCTTGCCCATCAAAATCCATTTGTAGTTTCAGCTGACTTCTGGTAGAAGCTAGGATTTAAAAAAAGCAATTAAGTTAGCTTTATCAAATTTAATACATGAATTTGGTAACTTTTTAAGGAAATTGATAAAATAGTAAGAACATGTGTCTCCAAAGAGCCAAAACCTCCTTCAGAATCAAGAATGTTGATTAGCCCTTCCAATCCTCCCATGATTGACTCAATGAGCGACTCAACATATAAAACTGCATCTCGACCAATTCTAGTTAACTGCATCAACCAATCAATATTTAGTAAATTTCCCTTCAAAAGAAAAAATAAAATTTACATATAAAATTTAGAGTGGTGTCCAGGTCAAGAGCATGATATTAAATGCATTGTCAACTGTCATTCCAGGTATAACCTTCATCAACACTTGCACAACATATTCCCTCTTGTTGTAGTTGTCATTGTGTAGCATCACTCTATATGGTGGTGCCATTTTCCTTGATTTCCTAAAAAAAAGGTAAATTGACCTAATCTTTTACTATATGCATTTCAAACTTCATTAAAAGTGATACAATACCTCAAGTCAAACTCAGACTCTCTTCCAGGTATTGTTTTCTCTATTACTGGCTTATATAACACCCCAACACCCTTTTCCAGCCTTGGAGGCGCCATTGTCATAACTGTGATCCATTTTGTGCTTTGTTTATGAAGCAGGTATTTGTCCCCTGTGTATGGTAGAGTAATCCGTTTATGACAATTATTTCTTAGAGCAAAGTAACAATTCTGATAACAAATAGAAATGTTTAGATGTCTGTGAAGTAAAAAGAATGATTCTTGGTTAAGATTCAGCATGCTAGGTGTATTCAGTAAAAACTGGACGCGAACCGCTGAAGATGACGGGTAGGATAAACCATACCCTCTCATAGCTGTAAAAACATTGTGTAAATATTTAAACCCGAGCCTCAAGGGTAAAAAGGTAATTAAACATTTTATACCCTCACTACAATGTATTTGTGGGATCATTTGCATTCTACACGTGTTGACAAGTCAAACTTGTTAATTAATATTATATATATATATATATATATATATATATATATATATATATATATATATATATATATATATATATAGAAAAAACAATAATTTATGAAGTAATAGCTGCCCCCACCTATTCACAGAAGCTCTTTCTTTGCATCATAAAAGTCAGATGGCTTGCCATAATATGGTCTTTTGCACCCATCCTCACAAAGATACGATCAACGGGGAGACATCTTAAAGATTTGCGCAGGCATATCTGCGCCCACCTGGAACATCCATCCATAACTAACTGTATGAATATTGAAAATAATACCTAATTGTATGAACATCCATCCATAACTAACTGGAGATCCTGTTTCAATATCAATTGCAAGAATAGAACAATTTGGAGAACCAGTGAGGATCACTGATGACAAAAACACACATTCAAAATCAAGTTTAAAGAAACAGCAACTATGTTGCTACCGAGGGTAAAAAGTAAATTATAGGGTTCAAGAGTATATAAAGTATAAACAATGTTGGTTCATTACCAAGTCCTTCATTGATAAATGTAACAGCTCTACAAGATTCATTGTGTGCACGAACTTTCAACACCCTGAAATGATAGTTTTTAGAGAAATCACATTATTAGAACGGTTTTTAATGACGAAATTACCCCTAAAAAATGTTAACTAACAAAATGAGAGTCAACTACCTCATGGTGAGCGGATTCTTCAAGTGTATCTTTCCTGAAAGATGAAAGCCTGGAAGAAGCTGCAGCTGCAAGCACATCCTGGGCTTCCTTGTGCCTTCTCTCTTTTCTCCCCTGTTTCTTGACTTCTCTAAGCTCAGAAAGATATTGGCTCACCAACACAGCATCCCGGTTTCATTTTCTTAGTGTCTCAATCTCTTCTAGAAGAACCTTGATCACCTTTGAAATCAAATCATCTAAAACAATAAATAAAAAACATCACAAAGTAAAACATCCAACCTTCTTATTTTGATACTTAGTAAGTTGCAATGATTAAATTTTCAAACTTACATGGTATCAAGGATGTCATTCATAGGATTTAAACAATCATGGTTCCCAAGATTGGAATTCACCCTGGTATCACACTTAGATTCTATAGCCTCAGTTTGACCACTGTCAGAATTATTGACCAACAGATCAGAAGCAGGACAGGATTCTGCTAATATCTGCAAGAAAAAAATGTAACAACCCGAAATTCCATATCACTTCTTGTAACTCAAATTGTAATCCAATTCGATCAACCAAACGCCGTTTCCAAATCCGTTTCCAATTTTGTCATTAAATTAAGTCAGTAACATATATCGACCTAAAATGACTTAATGGGTGTCTTAATGCCATTTGAAATCATTCTAACACCCCATAATAGTTATCGGAATAATTCTAGAATCGACCATATCGGGTTACGGCAACTTGGTCGGGTGCGACTAAAAGCCCCGCCTAATGCCGGTATCGGGTAGAATTCCACCGTGTCCAATTCCTGAACACTATATAAAGGACTCAAAGCTTCCATTTGAAGCTTTTGGCCATCTTTTCTTATTCACTTTCCAACCTCTCTCCTCATCCATAATCAAAGGTCCAAAAACAAAGATTTAAGGCTCCAAATCAAAGAGGTAACATCCCTAACTTGTTATCTAACCTCTTTAGCCTTCAAATGGATGTTTAATTTGAGATTTAGGACCTGGAACATGTGTTTACGGCCAAGGATCAAGCTTGGGCCGTAAACACTTGAAAATTGGGGTTTTTGAGCCAATTAACCCTTCCAAATCATTGTTGGGACTTAGATACGACTTTGAGACTTACAAATCGGGACTTGGAACACCTTAAACATGAATTTTGAGAGACAAAAGGGAGTTTACGGCCAAGACTCCTTCTTGGGCTGTAAACTCCTCAAACATAGGGAGTAAACACCTTTTCACATGTTAGAATGCCTTGAAACTCAACCAATAGCCTTGGAATAAATCATAGAACCATCTAAAAATAGTTTGGAGACCATAAACATATCAAAATACCACATATAAGAGTTTACGGCCATAGAACATACTCCAAGGCCATAAACTCCTATTTATATGTCAAATGATGCCTTTAAACCATCCCAAAGCTTGGAAATTTAACTAGAATCACATGTGATTGTCCTAAGCACCTCAAATTAATTTTAATTTAAGCTTGGGGTAGTTTACGGTCGTAAACTCCATGTTTACAGCCGTGAACTCCCATAAATGGGGTATAAATCCAAACAAATTAATCCAAGGCATTTTAGATGTTCATTCCAACATTCCCTTGTCCATTTAAGCCATTTTAGCACTCAAAACCACCCAAACATGAGTTCACAACCGTGAACTCATGTGTGCATGGGTTTTGTGGCAGTAAACTCTCTAATATATTTACTCTTGGGGAGTAAACTCAAATCCTAAGTCCCTAGTGTCATTACACATCCGAAGATGTCACCCGGGTCACTCCAAACGCTCGTTTTGAGGTGTTTAACCTCGTTGGAGTGTAATGTTCCATATAATTAGTGATTGTAAATCTAATTGGATATATATGGACATTATTACATTTTACATAGGGACGTCGCGAGTAATCAAGCCCCAAACCAACGTCTAGTGTCCGAAACTGTCGCATTCCCGAGTCTTGTGAGTTCATACCCCCTACCCTTTTTCACTGTTTTTCACTGTTTTCAGGGGGGAACACAAGCAAAGTACAAGGGTTTCTTGTACTCAAAAACTTGTTTTTGTGTGTGTATTTCACATTTTATATGCTTTTAATACTGATTGATACAACTGATAACCATTCGAACATGCAAATCACGTAAACATTTATTTGTGAAATGGGTTTTATAAACTGTTATGTTTTATATATTTCACAAATGGTTTTCCACATTTTATCAATTAAAAGCATGACATTAGAACACATGAACAATATAACTTGTACACTGTTTGTCCTCGGTAACACTCCACAGAGATACGCGAGTGGAGGACTATTATATTATTACTAGTAAATTTGTTATTCCTGTATGATTGGAGACACGTCCTCGGCGAACACTCCACAGAGATACGCGAGTGGAGGACTACACCCGTAACCAGAATCTCTGGGATTTAGAGAGCATGACTTGAGTGTATAGATATATATGGGGCTGACTACCCCACACCTGGCTGCTAGCTACAGCCGAACCGAAATGGTTCAAGGGTGACGAAAGTCATAAGGATGCAGACTACTTATTGCCACAGGTTCAGTCTATAGTATGGTTATGGAACTCGCAATTAGGATAACAGAGATTTACTTATAGTAATAATGAATAACTTTATACACTTCACAAGATAACCATATTCGGAATACATCTTTTACATTGGTAATCAACATTCAGGAAAGTATGGGACTTTCCTGGGAAACCTTGTACATAACCAGGTCTAACCAGAATTCATCTTTTACATCTTTTACAAACAGTAACCAACATTCAGGAAAGCATGGGGCTTTCCTGGGGAAACATTTACATAATTAGATAAGTGTAACAAACTGGATAACCTTACATCTTTGACAAATGGTAACATATAATCAGGAAGGTATGGGACTTTCCTGGGGATCCATTGGTACATAACCAGAACAGTATAACAAAATAGATAACCTAAAAGTACGTTTTCACAATGGTAAACATGTTTTCAGTGTACAACTTTGCTTTACATAATGTGAAACAACAACCAACCTTTTTAAGAAAATGTGAGATTTTCTTGGCGTGTGTACATTTTCAGAAACAGAAAGGAAACATGATCATTTTCACAAAACAAAAACCGCTTATGAACTCACCAGCATTATACTGATTTTCAAACCGCTTGTGTTCTCAGGTTAACGTTAGAACAGGTACCGAAGATCCTTTTTGCCCGAAGTCGGAGTGCTCAGAAGACCCGTTTCATTTTGTTCATATATATATATATATATATATATATATATATATATATATATATATATACTATGTATCACAACTGTATCACTTTACTTTTGAAACAATTGTAAAACTTTTCTTTATGTAATGTAATGGTTGTTCTACTTTACTTACTATGTGCATTGGATTTGATACTCAACGTGGAGTCAACCCCGAAAATGTTTCCGCCTTCGGTTTTCAGGGTGTGACAAAAAAAGTTAAAGTTATTGTTAGATTCTCAAAGCCACCAATCTATAATCATCAATATACAATCACAAAGTTGATTATGTGACAACCTTTTCCATAGAATCAGGAGAAGACTGCCCCTGCTTATCTACAATGAAAGATTTATAATTTGGCTGCCCTTAAAATCCTTTCCCTTCTCCACTTTTTCCTCTTTTTTCCTAGAATCCACACTCTCTTTCCCATTATGCCCCTGCTTATCTACAATGAAAGGTTTATTATTTGCAGCAACAAACTCCTGTTTCTTTTGATGATTCCAATGGCTAACACTCCCCCTATTCCAACTCCCACTATGACTTCTGTTAGTCCAACCTTTATTACCCTTATTAACACTATTATAGTTTCCTCTTTTGTTATTCCCTCCATTCCAATTACTACCTTTGCTTCCAGAAACATTGGGATGAATATCACCTGTACCGTACCCCTTCACAGTAGCAGTCCCTGCATTTCCAGCTTATTTTGTGACCATAGTGAACCCCTCACCATCTTTATCAATCACATCCTGAATATCACTCTTGACAACCTACCATTATTCCAGCAGTAACAACTATGGCTGGATAATTCTAAGCTTTTACCTATTCAAAATAGACACCCATCAGTAATTAACTTCAACATTTTCATTTGATGATCTGTCAAATGGATTTATGTCAGTTAAACTAAAACAAGATACATTGGCACTCACATTGTCAACTGGTGAATATGATTTCATGTAAAAGTAGAACTCTTCTTTCTGAGGATCACCCCATCCCTGCAATAGAGCAAGTCATTCACATTTAGAAAGAAACATACTAATATTATCATAGCATCCTGCTTTGAGTTTCCAAAACAAAAAAATATTATATATAAATCACCTCCCATTCTGCAGATGTAAGAGGAATAGTTGGACCAAGCATTGTAGTCACAACATCTACAAATGGTACTCCAGCTACAGTAGCCTTAAATAAATCAGGTCTCATGTTCACAACAACACCAATAAGCAACCCTCCTGCACTTCTTCCATTAATGGACAGCCTTTCTTTCGTACAATATTTCTTTTGGTCTGAGAAGTTTGAGTTTCACCTATGTCGTTGGGTGATTGAAGGCGACGAGGCTGCGTTTTCTTCTTAGAGAGAGGGAGGGAAAGAAAGTAAACACAAACCTCACATATTAGAGAGGTTATCGAAACCAGTAAGGGGAACACCAATGAAAAATCTAACGGATTATTGAGAGAAAAACTGATTTTTGTTCGTTTAAAAGCTAGCGAAGTATCAAGAAATTTCCAATCCAGGAGAATTCAGAAAGCAGATAGATAGGTACCTGATTTGACTAGAAGCGCAACTGGACAGGGTTTGTAAATTTAAGGAGTCGTTGTAGATGGAGTAGGGTAGAGGTGAAGAGGAGTTCAGTTACGAATTTTATGTTGAGATTATTGTGTCTAAATTTCGCCATAAAGAGACGATCAAGAGAGAATGGTCTTCGATTTTTTGAAGGAACTGAGGCTGTTACAGAGAAGGGGGATCAGACTCACATGGAGATCTAAGGAGAGAGTGAGCGGTCTTCGATCCGATCGAGAGAGAATCATTGCCATAAAGATACGATCGAGGAAAATCGTCTTGAGAGGGGAAATTATTTGGGAAGAACTTGAAGCATTTGAAACCCTAGACCTTGATTCGGTGTAACTTGACAGTGGACATTGTAGATTGATAGATTGAAGACCTGGAGCGATCCCTTGTGAAGAAAGCTGCGCGATTATAAAGAGTCCTTGTTGACCGGATCCAAAGATTCCGCCAATGGCTCTATCGGGTTTGGTTAAATCCCCAGTTTGGAATGTGCTACATCTGGTTCATGAACTTGCCAAGTCAATTAGGGTTTTTTTAATGAAAAATGAAAGGGGTTAATGGATTAGGATGATGTTGTACCTGAGAAAACAAAGAAAAAGAAGGAGACCTCGCAGATCAATTACGATTCACCTTTGAGGTTTACAGAGAGACGGGAGGTAGAGAATGAAGGGAGATCTAGAGGACAGAGTATCAGAGAGGCGAGAGTGGATTGCAAAGATGAAAAATAGATAGAAGATAGAAAAAACAAGGCGGGTTTTCAAAATTTTGGGGATTTCCTTTCCCCCTTCATTAACTAAAAGCGCGTTTCATTAAAATTATAAAGCGACATGTACAGACGACGCGCGTTTAAGATAAAGCACCCTCCGTGTTTCTAATTTTTTTTCTTGAGACACTAAATTAAGGGCACGCAATAATGCGTGACGTAAATCCTTAAATTTTTTGGAGAGATAACACTATTTTAAGGGCACGTCCTATTGTGTATCGTTAATCAGCGCGTGTCGTAAAAAGCGCGTCATTAAAGGTCTATTTTCTAGTAGTGCAACACAGAGGTTATCTACACTTGCGGCCATAAAGGGCTTCAAATAGAGCAGTCGTGATGCAAGTGTGATAACTGTTGTTATACGAAAATTCAACTAACGGTAAGTGGGTGTCCCATGGTTTACCGAAGTCTATTACACAAGGACGTGATGCATACCATCTAATATCTAAATATTTCTCTTATCCTGATTGTTCGTTTAGGGATGGTAAGTTATATATGCCTCTCTCATGCATACACTTGGTAATGATTGGTTAAATGTATTTGTCTAAATTTATATATTCGAACATGTATTGCCATACTAGTAGCATTTCCGAATAGTCTGTCAGGGATGCTTTGAAACGGTTAAGGAAGGTACGGTATACTTTGTACGAGTACTTCGGGTTTGTCATTATAGATTGAGAGAGTTTCGCTAGTTGTTCTATAGGGTGAAAGGTCTTTTTGTAACACATGAAATTTGTATGGTAAGGACCAAACCAGTTCATGTCGAAAAGACGACATCGGAACTTCTTAATGAAGCATGTTTTAAGTTGATTAAAAAGGAACATTTGTTAGAACGATAGTCCTTTCTGTGTATACTCTCTAGTGTTTTCTATGTGAACTTTCTAGTGATTTCAGTACATTGATATTTCTACTGAATTGATTTGTACTGCAGTATGCAAGTACTAGCAATAAGAGTGTTTTGATAACTTGTGATGATGTTTAATGTTATGACTCCTATTAGGTCCCTCTACAGTCACTTGGTATATAAAATTCATAATTAAGATTGATAAGACCGGTGACTGAGCGACTCTACCCTAAATCCATAACCAGACAAAGAACAAGAAATGAGGTGGAATTACTCACTCTAGGTTTGTAAAAATTTTCAATTACAAATGAATCAGATGCACCCAAAGGATCATTATAGCTCACCTACAAGGATCCTTAGTGAGAGTCGTGAATTTTATTTGAACGAAAGAGTAACTTAAAATTGATTGGCAATCATTTTAGTGAAAATTGATGTAAAGTTAATATCGTTTGGAACCTACCAAAATTCTTAGTGGCGTTCCTTATTGTTTCTTCATGTCTTGTTGTTTAAACTCCTGTTACTCCTCCGTCATTCCTCTCTGTTGGACAATCTCGTTTGAAATATCCAGATTCACCACAAGCATGGCAAATTCGCCTCACCCAGACATTGGTGGTTGAGGTGATGTATTGGTCGGAGTCCTACAGTGGCTGATGGTGTGTCCTTTCTTATTGCACCTTTCGCAATACATCTCCAGATATACTCCATTATGATGGTAGTTGCACTTGTTGCAGTGTGGAAGGCTCCCATCGTATGGTGTTTTCAATGTTGAAGTAGTAGGGTCAGTGGGGGTATAGATTGTCGTCATCAGTTGACTTTTGCCGGTTCTTGAAGTTGAACAGCCCCTTCTCTTGTTCCATGGTTCTCGCTTCCTGTTCTTAGGTTTGCTTTTCAGGGTGTTCTTGTAGATAGTCACTTGTGGGTGCCTTCGATTGTTTCCTTGATTAGGATTGTTGACACCATTTCCTTCTCCACTTGAATCGGCAGAGTTTTGTATGCTATAATGGCTGCCATGGCGGCTATAACTGTAGCTTGTAAAGTGGCAATGTCCAATCTTAGAAATGGGGTTGTGTAGGTAAGTTGATTACTTCCATAAGAAGACATGATTCTGTTACAAGGTGTCAAATAAGCTCGTAAGTAATGATGGTCGCTTCTAGTTGTATTATATCTATTTATATACACCTATAAATTTTGTGTTCTCCCGTACGGTCCTTACTGTTTTGGACAACATTCCTATGATGTTTTATGGTATGAGGTATAAATAGGTATTGTAAAAGTGCTTAGACATCGGTGTGATGACCGTAGGTTGGCTCGGTTTCTTCAAGTTTTGAAATGGCATATCTCACTTGACTTTCTATTACTAGTTGTGATGAAGGATATGATAAACTTAACAGATAGTATGAGTAGTGGAATCACTAACTTATTAGGTTAAATTAGTTTAATAGCTATTAGAGTGACGTATAAAGTGTCCTGCTACTCCGCATGTCCCGCGGGCAACACTTCGACCGGAAAGAAGTCGATTTCTCGGAAATCTCGGGGCTTATAACTTCTGTCAGAGCTTGGACACGTAAGTGGGGCGTCGGGGTAGTCTCGGGATGCTTAACACAGAGTAAAAGTAGTAAGGAGAGTAGAATTGAACAACCTAAACCCAACACCTTCGGTTTCTATTTATAGGGTGGATTTTTGGAGTTCACGTCGTGAGTATGGAGTGGCTCACGTCGTGAGTTTTGATCTTATCCCTTCCGTAGGCTCGACGCATGATAGCCTGTTTCTGGCACACATCAGTCACTAGCTCACGTCGTGAGCTTTTGGCTGACATCGTGAGTTTTCTGACAGTGTGGGGTTTCGTGTCCCGAACTTTAGAAATTCATATGTTGCATACGAGGTCCGATTTTGACGTTCTTTATATCCACGCGTATGTGAGATTATGCTCTACAACTTTCGTTTAGACTCCGTCGGCTAATTTTGACTTTATTTTTAATATTATATTTTAACAGGCCGGGACTGGAAAAGTCTGTTAAAAATCCATAACTTCTTCCTCTGACATCTGTAACACCGTAAATTTCAAAAAAAAATTTCGCATTTGATAAAAACATAATTATTCATTATTTATAAAAGCATCATTGTTTAAAACTCAATTCGTAACATATATCAATCCGAAGATCTCATAACATAAAAATCCCGTGTGTGTATTGATCAAGTCGGCGCCTTTCCGCGATCCTCACTAGTACCTGAAACACATAACACGAAACACTGTAAGCAAAAAGTTTAGTGAGTTACCTAAAATACCATATATAACATATATTAGCCACTTGAGGCTATAACTCTGTGGGTCCGTGCACCCAAATTCTGTGAACCCTCAGGTTCTATCTCTATGAACCTTCCGGTTCTAACTCTGTACACATGCACAGCATAAATCACATAGAATAATGCAGTGCAACATATAACACATATATAGCATACAAACACTATATCACATAACTCTGATTACCTACTCAAGGTAAAGTATAGTGAGAAGACTCACCTCGGATATCTCAGTAAATCTCTGACTCGGTAAACTCTGGTCTACCCCCTGCCTAATCACATGAAATAAATACTCTAATTAATACAACCCTCAGGGCTAGGCTAATCTCTCTATCTCTCTATACGTCCTCTAGGAAGGGTAAAAGACTATCCTACCCTTCCGATGACTTTAAGGTCCAAACATTGACTAACCCTAAAAGTCAACGAAGTCAACGGTCAACCTTGACCAAACTCGTCGAGTGCACAACTGTGACTCGGCAAGTCCACACGTTTTCTTCACTCTCCTAGTCCTCCTTCGACTTACTGAGTCAATCCTCAACTCTGCAAATCATCATAGATCACAATCTGTGAAATGTCCCGACCCAACTCGCCGAGTCCGGCTCCTGACTCGGCGAGTACCATCGTGCACTCTGTCCTCTAGATTCCCTCTGACTCACCGAGTCACTTCCCCAACTCAGTGAGTCACCAACTGTGTGATTATCGGGAAAACCCTCGTCCTACTCGCCGATTCGGCTATTGGACTCGGCGATTTCATGCCATGCTCAAGCTGAACTGACCTCCTGAGGTCAGATCCGCTCCTCTAAACCGTAGATCCAGCTTCCCAAAGCATTATAATCACGTAAAGCTAACATGTTGGTGCTCATGCAAAGGCTCAAAGGCCTTATTTGAAGATATGACCTCTAAAATGACATCCAAAGCTCATAACCCCCATTAACGCTCATAAAGCTCAAGGGAAAAGGGTCTCTGGACCGCTTTGGGTCCAGATCTACAGCACAACACGAGAGGGGACCAATTACTCCATATAACCATCCTCTAAAGGGCTAAAAAGCCCTAACTCTAAGAATTACACCATAAGCTGAAGAAGGGTCGAATGAATACCTCAAAATGAAGTCTCTGAGCCCTGGAATCACTGGATTAGCACCCTCTTCAACTTCCTCTTGTCTTGGTCCTCTTCTATTTGCAAAATCACTAACAATGATCAAGAAATGACTCCTTTCCTCTCACAAACGCTCTAGCTCACTTAGGGTTTCTCTCTGGGGTCTGGTAGCCGCAAATGATGGCCATAAGGCCCCTTAAATAGGCCCCAAACCCGAGGAATTAGGGTTTCATTAAACAGCATGGACTCGCCGAGTCCAGCCATCCACCCGGATAATGATTCGCGTCACTACTCGGCGAGTCTAGGCATCAACTCGCCGAGTTCTTCCATAAAACTTGAAATTCAACGAATAAATATAATATCGGAAATTCTGGATGTTACAATTCTCCCCCACTTGAAACAGTCTTCGCCCTCGAAGACTCACCCCTGAAATAGCTTCGGATGCTGCTCACGCATCTCCTGCTCTGGCTCCCAAGTCAACTCGGATCCTCTCCGATGTTGCCACTGAACCTGCACTAGAGGCACCTCCTTGTTCCTCAGAACCTTGATCTTCCCGATCCGTAATCGCAACTGGTCTCTCCGCGTAGTTCAGGCTTGCATCCACCTAAATATCCTCTAATGGTACTACCGCCGACTCGTCGGCTATACACTTCCTCAACTGAGACACGTGGAAGGTATTATGAATCCGCTCCAACTCCACAGGTAGCTCCAAGCGATACGCTACCCTACCCACTCTCGTGATTACTCTGAACGGCCCAATATACCGGGGCCCTAGCTTGCCCCTCTTCCTGAATCGAATTACTCCTTTCCAAGGGGATACCTTCAGGAGAACATAATCACCGACCTAGAACTCAAGCTCGGATCGTCGTCTATCCGCATAACTCTTCTGGTGACTTTGAGCGGTCAACAATCTCTGCCTAACCTGCTATATCTGCTCTGTCGTCTCAAGCACAATCTCCGTGCTACCCATCACTCGTTACCCCACCTCTCCCCAACAAATGGGAGTCCGGCACCTCCTCCCATACAACAGCTCAAAGGGCGGCATTCCAATGCTCGAATGATGACTGTTGTTGTAGGAAAACTCCGCTAAGGGCAAATACGTGTCCCAACTTCCGCCAAAACACACATGCTCGGAGCATGTCCTCGAGCGTCTGAATCGTCCGCTCGCTCTGACCGTCAGTCTATGGGTGGTATGCGGTACTAAAATGCAGCCTCGTATCCAACTCCTGATGGAATTTCTTCCAAAATCTGGAAGTGAAACACACATCTCGATCTGAAACAATCGAGATCGGCACCCCATGCCGTGATACCACCTCTCTCACATATATCTCTGCTAACTTCTCCACAGAAGAACTCTCACTAATGGTGAGAAAGTGAGCGCTCTTTGTCAAGCGGTCTACTATCACCCAAATCGCATCGACACCCCTCGCCGTTCTCGGCAATTTGGTGATAAAATCCATGGATATCTGCTCCCATTTCCACTCTGGGACTTCCAGTGGCTGCAACTTACCATGCGGTCTCTGATGTTCGGCTTTAACCCTACGACAGGTTAGGCACCTCTCAACAAACCACGCTACCTATCTCTTCATACAGGGCCACCAATATTCCCTTTTAAGAGCCAGAAACATCTTAGTGGCCCCGGGATGGATTGAGAATCTCGATTTATGCGCCTCCTCCATCAAGATGGTACGCGTTCCTCCAACAAACGACACCTGTCCGATAACTCGCTCTCTCTTACGGTTCTCCGATCTCACTGCCTCAGCCTGATCCCCTCTGATGGTGTCCAACACCAGATTCATCACTGTCAATCTCATACAAATATCCCGAATCGGGGCACTCTCTGCCCTACGACTCAGGGCGTCGACTACCACATTAGCCTTGCCCGGGTGGTACAGGATCTCGTAATCATAATCCTTTACTACATCCAACCATCTCCTCTGACGCATGTTCAGGTTTGGCTGATCCATCAAATACTTCAAACTCTTGTGGTCTGTGTATATCGTACACCGAACCCCATACAGATAATGGCGCCAAATATTGAGGGCGAACACCACAACCCCAACTCCAGATCGTGAGTGGGATACCTTGCCTCATGGGGCTTCAGCTGCCTTGATGCGTACGCGATCACATGCCCCCTCTGCATCAACATCGCGCCCAACCCAAATATCGATACGTCACAATACACCACGAAGTCCTCCATTCCCTCTGGAAGAGCCAACACCGGGGCTTCGCACAATCTCTGGCGAAGAGTCTCAAATGAGGTCTGCTGCTCTGGGCCCCAGCTGAACACCACACCCTTCCCGGTCAACCTGGTGAGAGGAACAACAATCTTGGAGAAATCCCTGATGAACCTCCGATAATAGCCGGCCAACCCTAGAAAACTCCTAATCTCAGAAGGAGATTTCGGCACCTCCCAACTCATCACCGCCTCGATCTTGGCCGGATCTACCAAAATCCCCTTTTGGTTAACGAGGTGACTAAGGAGCTGCACCTCCCGTAACCAAAAATCGCACTTGGAGAATTTGGCGTAAAGCCTTTCCGATCTCAGCATACTGAGGATTTCTTGTAAATGCTCCTCATGCTGCTCCCTGGATCTCGATGATTCTTACTTGAATTGTACACCACCCCGGTGTTTTCAGTAGTATGGGCCCAATACTACCGTCCACACCGCGTCAGTATACACCCCAAGTTCTCCTCCTAAGATCCCAAGTCCCAAGTACTCTATTATGCATAATCCACTCTCTAACAGATCTCTCATAAGCTCCTCACTGCTACCTACTCACTCTCAAGCATCTCATAGAAGCTCACCTCCCCTTAGGCTAAGGCATCACAAATCAGGCCACTCTAGTCCTAATAGGAATACCTAGCCCACTCTATCACGTGAATACATCATATCAATCTCATAAGCATATAACATAAGGGTATTTTGGGAAATCACCGTTCGGGCGCTGACTGATCGTACACATGACTCTGCTCTGCATTTTCCAAAAATCTTTTACTCTTTATAGAAAACTTGGTTCTCTTTTGAAAATATTTCTCAAATCCTCAGTTTGAGTTCAAATACGCCCGAAGGTGTACTCGAATCCCTCAAACCAAGACTCTGATACCAACTTGTAACACCGTAAATTTCAAAACAATTTTTCGCATTTGATAAAAACATAATTCATTCATTATTTATAAAAGCATCATTGTTTAAAACTCAATTCATAACATATATTAATCCCAAGATCTCATAACATAAAAATCCCGTGTGTGTACTGATCAAGTCGGCGCCTTTCCGCGATCCTTACTAGTACCTGAAACACATAACACGAAACACTGTAAGCAAAAAGCTTAGTGAGTTCCCTAAAATACCATATATAACACATATTAGCCACTCGAGGCTATAACTCTATGGGTCTATGCACCCAAATTCTGTGAACCCTCAGGTTCTATCTCTGTGAACCATCCGGTTCTAACTTTATACACATGCACAGCATAAATCACATAGAATAATGAAGTGCAACACATAACACATATATAGCATACAAACACTATATCACATAACTCTGATTACCTACTCAAGGTAAAGTATAGTGAGAAGACTCACCTCGGATATCTCAGTAAATCTCTGACTCGGTAAACTCTGGTCTACCCCCTGCCTAATCACATGAAATAAATACTCTAATTAATACAACCCTTAGGGCTAGGCTAATCTCTCTATCTCTCTATACATCCTCTAGGAAGGGTAAAAGACTATCCTACCCTTCCGATGACTCTAAGGTCCAAACATTGACTAACCCTAAAAGTCAACGAAGTCAACGGTCAACCTTGACCAAACTCGTCGAGTGCACAACTGTGACTCGGCAAGTCCACATGTTTTCTTCACTCTCCTAGTCCTCCTTCGACTCACTGAGTCAATCCTCAACTCTGCAAATCATCACAGATCACAATCTGTGAAATGTCCCGACCCAACTCGCCGAGTCCGGCTCCTGACTCGGCGAGTACCTGTTGGAATAGTGTCTAAGGCTGCAACTATATTAGGCAAGTATTTGACCCGATTGTGCATGGTCCTTTTGGGTTGCCTTCACCATAGCAACTTGACAGGATGATTTATAATGAGAAAAGAAATATTATTAATATATTATGAGAATAATATAAGGAATAATGATATTGTTATTTGATTAATATAAGTTATAAATTAATTAGGAATTAATTTGGTGACTTAAAGAGATTAATTAAATAAAAGGGCATAAACTGTCAATTGTATGATAGTTGTACTTTGGGCTATAATCCCTTAAGGATAAGGGGTGGACGGTTTTAGGGCTTTGGATAGACCTAGAAATCGTCCAAGGCTTATCATAAGGGGGATTGGATTGCTTAGGGCCTAAGTTATCCAATTAGGGTTTAAGGGTGAAACCCTAGGAGCCTCACAAGTATAAATAGACCCATGGGGTCAAGGAAATCGGCACTCTTACCTTTGGAATAACCCTGGCCGACTTCTTGCCCCTCCCCTCTCTCTCTCTCTCTAATCATCCTCTTGCTAAGTTGGTGTTTGTAAGCCATTAGAGGAGTGACAATTGTGACTCTAAGCTCCAAGGACAAGAAGATTCAAGCCAGCAACTTAAGGTAATCTTCTAGATTTGTTTTTCTTATGTTATTACCTAGATCTATTGTTCAAAAGTCTTGGATACAATGCATGTTCAATTAGAGAAACCTAGATCCAAGCATTAGGGATTTAGGGTTTGTATGTGCACATCGGAATGTTCATATGCCTAAAACCCATCAGTGGTATCAGAGCCCTGATTGGTTTCTATTGAATTGATGCATTGGTTGCTTGATTGTTGCTTGCAAAATTCGAATTTTGTCATTCTGCCTGATGAACTCGGCGAGTTCCATAGTGGACTCGGCGAGTAGGCCTCAACTCGGCGAGTCCATTGTGGTACTCGGCGAGTTCGAGCGTCAGAAAGAGCTAATTTTGGGATTTCTTGCTGTTTATCTTTTGGAAACTTACCTTAATCTTAATGGGTCAATATAAATCTGATTTTAATATATATTTGAGTATATTCTTGACCTAATTGAAGATATTTATCAATTAATTGAATAATAATTTCCTTATGTGATAATTGATTAATTATTTTAATTAAATTGGTAAATTGTTTTGCAAGAAATAACTGAATAAATCAAATATGGATAATTATGTGATTAAATGTTAATTTGGATTATTTGTTATTTGATCCCTTATGTTTTAAAAGGTTTAAAACTTGTCCTCAAGTTTTGAAATTTATGTTTTGTGATTAAAAGTTTAATTTAGACAATTTAAATTTCAAACCCTAGAATTTTACAAGTTTAAAATCCAACCCTATACTAATATATATATATATATATATATATATATATATATATATATATATATATATATATATATATATATATATATATATATATATATATATATATATAATTAAAATGCTAGTCTTACCGTTAGTAGGCCTCATTCACGAAGCCGGTCTATAAGTTGGGTATAAGGTTGCGGCCTATAAAATGGCGCTTAATGGGTGTACACTCACACCCACCGCTTGCTTGATCGGTGGAGGGTCGTTAGCTGAACGGGTAGGATAGGGCAACCTCGTCTCCTCATTAAAAGTATAATATGAAATACAAAGTAACTACATGTTTTTCAAAATTCCCAATCCTAGTTACTTTAGGAAAAGTAAATTGATGCAATCCCATGAAATTACACTTTGCACCCTTGCTAAGAAGTTAGTGGAGCGTGTATGGTTTACCGGCACACCAATTGGTTCTAAGAAATTAGTGTGTGTGGTTTACCGGCACACTAATAGCTAAGAAGGTGGCAAAGGGTGATTCATTGTTTATCATAGTTCGATGGAGCGTGTGTGGTTTACCAGCACATCGAATAGGTGATTGTTACAATGAAGGCACCGTGTGAATTTGCATGGTAATTCACACCCACTTTGTGATCCTCGGTATCCCAGTCACAAACGAGAGGGGCGTATCGAGATTTAAACATGTCATTGAAAGGTTCAATGAATCTCATCCAAACCTAGGAATTCTCAATACATTTAGAACTTAAAGTTATGTTTTCATGGTGGAGAATTAGTGAATCGTCATTCACTTACCTTCAAATTTTTTGCATGTTAGATTACGGCATCCCTTTTCTAATATGTAAATATTGTTGTTGGATCCTAGCCCTAATTTTCTTATTAGGTGATAATTAGGGATTCAAATTCTAATCTATCTTTGTCCTTTCTATTTGTAGATGTCGAACGCAAACAATGCTGCTGCTAGTTCATTCACATTGATGAGACTTTGCCAAAAGGTGACTTTCGATGGAACGAACTTTAGCGAATGGATAAGATACATTCGCACGATTGCTCGCTACGAGGACAAGGAGTATGTCCTCGATGAGAAGCTCGAGAAGATCAACCCAAAAATCGCTACTCCGGCTGAAATGATTGCTTTTGAGACTCATGAACGTGATGCGACGAAGGTTCATTGCATCATGATAGCCACAATGAACGCCGAATTCCAAAAGTCCTACGAGGACATGTATCCGTATGAAATGCACCAAGACCTATTAGAGAGATACCATCAAAACGCGAGGCAGGAACGTTACGAGATCTTCACTAATATGACCTCCACTAAAATGGGTCATGGAGAATCTCTAACCATGCACCTGCAAAAGATGCAAAGGTATGTCGATCGTCTTCGCAAGTTGAATGTTGACTTTGGGGAAGACTTGGCTATTGACATGGTGCTTCACTCCTTGCCTCCGTGTTACAATCAATTTAGGATGACCTACCACATGAACAAGAAGGAGGTCACCCTAAGTAAGCTCCAAGGTCTCCTTAGGGTTGCTGAGAGCAACCTCAAGGACAAGTCTGTTGCACCAACTCCCAATCCACCAGCTGCTCCTGTTTTGGCAATTGGGCAAGGTAGGGGTAAGAAGAGGAAGGCTCCGTCTAAGAGCTACCACAAGGGAAAGTCCCGAGATAGTTCCTCTTCTAGTGGGACCAAAGTTGATCCTGCTAAGCCCAACCCTAACCCAAAGGAGGCAGAGTGCCACCATTGCCACAAAATAGGGCATTGGAAGAGAAGCTGCCCAGAATACCTGCAAGCCATCAAGGAAGGAAAGATCAAACCGTCTTTCGCAGGTATATACACAATTACATCTAATGATTCATCTCATGTTATTTCTTGGGTCCTAGATACCGGGTGTGGTTACCACATTTGTTCTGAATTGCAGGGACTAAGAAGAAATAGGGATGTGGAGGATGGAAGAATAAATCTAATCATGGGGAACAAAAGATTGTTGCCTGTGACCAAGATTGGAGTGTATTCTTTAGTTCTTTGTAATGGTTTATGTTTAGATTTGAATAATTGTTGCTACTCGCCAGAAATGGCAAGAAACATCATTTCGTTTCATGGTTTGTTTAGACAAGGATTTAGATTTTCTTTTAATAATGAGAATGGTTCAATTTATGCTTATCTAAATGGTGTCATATATTTTGAAGCAATGCCATATAATGGAATTTATGAAACTGTTATGATTGTAGATAACCTAGGAAATGATGTTTTGTGCATGGATTCTTCCAATAGTATGGATAAAGCATCCTTGTGGCATTGTCGTCTTGGACAGTTCAACAAGAAGCGCATAGCCCAACTCCAAAAGGATGGAGTGTTGGAGTCATTTGATCTTAGGGAAGATGACACACGCGAGTCTTGTTTACTTGGAAAGATGACCAAGTAACCCTTCACTAGCACATGTGAAAGGGGTGAGGGTTTATTGGATCTCATACATACCAATGTATGTGGACCCTTTAGATCAACCACGAAGGATGGGAACCGCTTCTATGTGACTTTTATCGATGACTATAGTAGATATGGGTATATCTACTTAATCAAGCAAAAGTCAGAAACGTTTGAAAAGTTCAAAGAGTTCAAGAATGAAGTGGAGAATCAACTGGGCAGGAAAATCAAGATGCTTCGATCCGATCGAGGAGGAGAGTACCTAAGTCTTGAATTCCACGACTATCTCAAAGAGTGTGGAATAGTTTCACAATTGACGCCACCTAGGACACCACAGTTGAATGGTGTGGCAGAAAGGCGTAATCGAACCTTGTTAGACATGGTCCGCTCTATGATGAGTCGTGCTTCACTACCAATCTCATTCTGGGGGTATGCCTTAGAGACTGCCGCCCACATCCTTAACCGAGTCCCTACTAAGAAGGTTGCCAAAACACCTCACAGGATGTGGACAAGGAAAGCTTCCTCGTTAGCACATATCAAGGTTTGGGGTTGCGAGGCCTTCATAAGACGAGATACTCACGACAAGCTCGAACCTCGTAGTGAGCGATGTATTTTCATTGGCTACCTGCAGAAATCCTTTTGATATCTCTTCTATAGACCGAAGGACAATGTTGTCTTCGTTGTGAGGAGAGGAGTTTTCCGAGAGCGAGAGCTCATAAGCCAAGGAGACAGTGGGATGCAAATCGAGTTTAAAGAGATTCAAGAGTCGATTGATGAAGGAACATCTACCGCTGGCGCTCAACCCGAGGAGGAAACACCGGTTGAACCGATTGACGAGTCCTTACCTCTTAGACGTTCCGAAAGAGTTAGAGTTCAACCCCAGTTTTATGGTTTTCAAATTACTACCGAAGGGGACACATATGTTAGTGATGGTACACTAATAAATCTAGATGAACCTAATAGCTATAAGGAAGCAATGGAAGGCTCGGAGTCTGCGAAATGGAAAGAGGCAATGGACAGCGAGATCCAATCCATGCATGATAACCAAGTTTGGAATTTGGTTGATAATGTACCCAAACGTAAGATTGTTGGGTGCAAATGGATCTTCAAGAAGAAGACCAACGTGGATGGAAACGTACACACATATAAGGCGCGATTGGTTGCGAAGGGCTTTACTCAAACTCCCGGAGTTAACTATGATGAGACCTTCTCACCAGTTGCGAAGATAAAATCTATTAGAGTGATGCTAGCAATTGCCGCATTTCATGATTATGAGATTTGGCAAATGGATGTCAAGACCGCTTTCCTTAATGGGAAGTTGGCTGAGGATGTTTACATGGCTCAGCCAGAGGGTTTTACTGATCCGAAGCATCCGAATAGAGTGTGTAAGCTTGAGAAGTCCATTTATGGACTTAAGCAAGCATCTCGCAGATGGAATCTTTGCTTCGATGAGAAATTCAAAGAGTTTGGATTTGTACGAAGCTAAGATGAATCATGTGTATATGTCAAAGCCAGTGGGAGTATAGTAAGCTTCCTCGTTTTGTATGTCGATGACATACTACTCATAGGAAACGACATCCCGACACTGCAGGAGGTCAAGTCCTGGCTCGGGAAGTGCTTCGCTATGAAGGACCTCGGAGAGGCTTCCTATATTCTGGGAATAAGGATAGTGAGAGAGCGAAGTAAGAGACTAATAGGACTTAGTCAGAACACTTACTTAGATAAAGTACTAAAACGTTTTAGTGTGGAAAACTCGAAGAAGGGAGAATTACCGATACAAAGTAATGCCAAGTTGAGTAAGACTCAAAGTCCGAGTACCGAAGCAGAAATAGAAGAAATGAGCCGAGTCCCATACGCTTCCGCAGTTGGCTCAATCATGTATGCTATGACTTGTACTCGCCTTGATGTAGCCTTTGCCTTGAGCGTGGTTAGTAGATATCAAGGGAACCCTGGTAGAGCCCATTGGATTGCGGTCAAGAATATCCTTAAGTACCTTCGGTGGACCAAGGAATGGTTTTTAGTCCTCGGAGGGAGTGATGACTTGAAGGTGCGAGGGTATAGTGACGCCAGCTTTCAGACCGACAGGGACAACTACCGTTTGCAGTCGGGCTGGGTCTTTACCCTGAATGGAGGAGCAGTAACCTGGAAAAGTTCCAAGCAAGAAACTGTAGCTGATTCAACGTGCGACTCAGAGTACATTGCAGCGAGCGAAGCGTCGAAGGAGGCAATATGGTTGAAGAACTTCATCGGTGATCTTGGAGTTGTACCTGCCATAAAGGAGCCCATGGAAATTTTCTGTGATAATGAAGGAGCGGTTGCCTTGATCAAGGAACCGAGGGATCATGGTAGATCTAGACATATCGACAGAAAATATCACTTTATTAGACATCGTGTAGAAGAAGGACAACTCGTGGTTAAGAGGATATCATCAGAAGATAACCTAGCAGATCCGCTTACGAAGGGACTGAACAGGGTTAAGCACTTGCAGCATGCTAGGAGTATTGGGCTGAAGGATGATATTAGTATAGATTAGATAGTATTAGAAACGTTTAATAGATAAATGTAATTAACATTTGATGATTAAATAAAGGAGTATTATTTATGAGTAATGTTACTGTCTTATGTTAATTGTTTAGCTATTGTTTCACTTTGCATGTTTTGACTTCCAGAATAATTGAGTTTATTAAGAATAATCGAATTATTCAAATTGTCCACAATCGTTCATATGTTGGAAGTAGGTATGAATGAAGATTGTCATGAATTGGTGTGTAGATTGTCTAAATGGTATTAGACATAGCAAAAGTTTGCTGCAACGTTCATGAGTGCTTATGAACTAGTTTTGAGCATTGGAACAAACCCGCGCTTGCTGGAATTACCTTATGGAATGTGATAAAAAGGGTGATCGCAAGACGATAATATCATATGGTCTTAAAACCTAGATATATGGTTTGTTATTTGTTAATTGTTTGTACATTGATAATGTGAGACCACATCAGTAACTTGATGTTATAAAACACATTGTTGTGTATAGTTGATTAATGAATAAGTAAATGCATATAAGTCGAAGGTTATCTGTTACTTTTATCCTAAGAGGGTAAAAGCGATATCTCGGCCGCTCGATGATTTGATTTGACTTATGTGCCAGGCCCGTTCAGAACTTAATTGATGTGTTCGATTAAGTTCTATGTCGAATAAATCTGAGATCGAGAAACCAACTGCTGGACAATAGATTCCATAGAATTGTCCACATGATATTTAAACAGAGGACTGTACGATCCCTTATCTAAAGGACATGACTGATGAGATCAGAGTTTGACAGCATCTTTGAGAGCTACGATTGCTAATCAGATTATACTTGTGTATATAGTTACTAGACTTATCCAAGTGGGAGACTATTGGAATAGTGTCTAAGGCTGCAACTATATTAGGCAAGTATTTGACCCGATTGTGCATGGTCCTTTTGGGTTGCCTTCACCATAGCAACTTGACAAGATGATTTATAATGAGAGAAGAAATATTATTAATATATTATGAGAATAATATAAGGAATAATGATATTGTTATTTGATTAATATAAGTCATAAATTAATTAGGAATTAATTTGGTGACTTAAAGAGATTAATTAAATAAAAGGGCATAAACTGTCAATTGTATGATAGTTGTACTTTGGGCTATAATCCCTTAAGGATAAGGGGTGGACGGTTTTAGGGCTTTGGATAGACCTAGAAATCGTCCAAGGCTTATCATAAGGGGGATTGGATTGCTTAGGGCCTAAGTTATCCAATTAGGGTTTAAGGGTGAAACCCTAGGAGCCTCACAAGTATAAGTAGACCCATGGGGTCAAGGAAATCAGCACTCTTACCTTTGGAAGAACCCTGGCCGACTTCTTGCCCCTCCCCCCTCTCTCTCTCTCTCTCTAATCATCCTCTTGCTAAGTTGGTGTTTGTAAGCCATTAGAGGAGTGACAATTGTGACTCTAAGCTCCAAGGACAAGAAGATTCAAGCAAGCAACTTAAGGTAATCTTCTAGATCTGTTTTTCTTATGTTATTACCTAGATCTATTGTTCAAAAGTCTTGGATACAATGCATGTTCAATTAGAGAAACCTAGATCCAAGCATTAGGGATTTAGGGTTTGTATGTGCACATAGGAATGTTCATATGGCTAAAACCTATCATTACCATCGTGCACTCTGTCCTCTAGATTCCCTCTGACTCACCGAGTCACTTCCCCAACTCATGGAGTCACCAACTGTGTGATTATCGGGAAAACCCTCGTCCTACTCGCCGAGTCGGCTATTGGACTCGGCGAGTTCATGCCATGCTCAAGCTGAACTGACCTCCTGAGGTCAGATCAACTCCTCTAAACCGTAGATCCAGCTTCCCAAAGCATTATAATCACGTAAAGCTAACATCTTGGTGCTCATGCAAAGGCTCAAAGGCCTTATTTGAAGATATGACCTCTAAAATGACATCCAAAGCTCATAACCCCCATTAACACTCATAAAGCTTAAGGGAAAAGGGTCTCTGGACCTCTTTGGGTCCAGATCTACAGCACCAACACGAGAGGGGACCAATTACTCCACATAACCATCCTCTAAAGGGCTAAAAAGCCCTAACTCTAAGAATTACACCATAAGCTGAAGAAGGGTCGAATTAATACCTCAAAATGAAGTCTCTGAGCCCTGGAATCACTGGATTAGCACCCTCTTCAGCCTCCTCTTGTCTTGGTCCTCTTCTATTTGCAAAAACACTAACAATGATCAAGAAATGACTCATTTCCTCTCACAAACGCTCTAGCTCACTTAGGGTTTCTCTTTGGGGTCTGGTAGCCGCAAATGTCGGCCATAAGGCCCCTTAAATAGGCCCCAAACCCAAGGAATTAGGGTTTCATTAAACAGCGTGGACTCGCCGAGTCCTTGGGGCGACTCGCCCAGTCCAGCCATCCACTCGGATAATGATTCGCGTCACTACTCGGCGAGTCTACGCATCAACTCGCCGAGTTCTTCCATAAAACTTGAAATTCAACGAATAAATATAATACCTGAAATTTTGGATGTTACAACATCCGTTTTCGTCTGTCTTTTTACTGTTGTACTACTATTGTCGAGATCTTCAATTCTCGTTTAGGTTGCGTAGGCTAAAAGTCGCTCGATCTCTATTTCGAGTTTTTAGCTGTCTACTGTTATATCCGTAACTTAGAAAAATCATAACTTCCTCATACGAAGTCAGATTTAGACGTTCTTTTTATTTACGTTTACGGTTTAATGATATCTACGACTTTCATTTAGATACCTAAGGCTAAAAACTATTTTATTGGAATTTCGCGTTTTACACTTACTAGTGCTCTATCGGTTTTGTTGCGGATCTTAGATTGGTCATAACTTCTTCATTGTAACTCGGATTATAGTGTTCTTTATATTTTTGAAAACATTGTTATGAAATCTACCACCTATTACATTCAAATTGAGATTTTTGAACATTTCATTTTTGACGCTATTTTTATTATCTAAGAAATAGGTTACCATATTTGACTTTAATTCATTACATTGACCTGAAATATCGGGTTGTTACATCATCCCCCCGTTAGAGGGAATTTTGTCCTGGTATTTATTTACAAAGAAAGTGTTTATGGACTAGGGAAGAGATGCGGGTACTTTTGTTGCATCTGGTATTCTCGCTCACAAGAGAATTGAGGTCCCCTCTTAGCATTCCAACAAACATTCACTATTGGTATGCGACTCTGCTTTGTTCGTTTGATTTACCTATTGATGATCTCGATGGGTTCTTCCACCAAGTTAAGACTTCTGTTTAATTCGATTTCCTCAAGTGGAATTACGAGAGTTTCATCGGATAGACATTTTTTCAGATTAGACACGTGAAATACAGGATGTACGTTGTTAAGTTTGAGTGGTAGCTGGAGTCTATAAGCTACTGGACCAATCCTTGCAGTAAATTCGAAGGGTCCAATGTACCTTAGGTATAGTTTTCCACCCTTCCCAAAGCGTATCATGCCCTTCCAGGGAGAGACCTTTAGTAGAACGCGGTCACTAACCTTAAATTTCATGGGTTTTCGTCTCTTGTCAGCGTTGCTCTTTTGTTTATCTCTTGAGTCTTTTAGTCGTTTATGGATTTGAACAATCTTCTCAGTCGTCTCTCTAATGATTTTCGGGCCAGTGAGAGTGCTATCAGAGACTAGACCTCTCGTCAACTTCGTGTCACCTACTTCCGCCCAACACAGAGTTTATCTACACTTGCGGCCATAAAGGGCTTCAAATGGAGCAGTCTTGATGCTAGTGTGATAACTGTTGTTATACGAAAATTCAACTAACGGTAAGTGGGTGTCCCATGGTTTACCAAAGTCTATTACACAAGGATGTGATGCATACCATCTAATATCTAAATGTTTCTCTTATCCCGGTTGTTCGTTTAGGGATGGTAAGCTATATATGCCTCTCTCACGCATACACTTGGTAATACTTGGTTAAATGTATTTGTCTAAATTTCTATATTCGAACATGTATTACCATACTAGTAACATTTCCGAATAGTCTGTCAGGGATGCGTTGAAACGGTTAAGGAAGGTACGGTATACTTCGCACGAGTACTTTGGGTTTGTCATTATAGACTGAGAGAGTTTCGTTAGTTGTTCTATTAGGGTGAAAGGTCTTTTTGTAACACATGAAATTTGTATGGTAAGGACCAAACCAGTTCATGTCGAAAAGACGACATCGGAACTTCTTAATGAAGCATGTTTTAAGTTGATTAAAAAGGAACATTTCTTAGAACGATAGTCCTTTCTGTGTATACTCTCTAGTGTTTTCTCTGTGAACTTTCTAGTGATTTTTGTACATTGATATTTCTACTGCAATGATTTGTACTGCAGTATGCAAGTACTAGCAGTAAGAGTGTTTTGATAAATTGTGATGATGTTTCATGTTATGACTCCTATTAGGTCCCTCTACAGTCGCTTGGTGTATAAAATTCATAATTAAGATTGATAAGACTGGTGACTGAGCGACTCTACCCTAAATCCATAACCAGACAAAGAACAAGAAATGAGGTGGAATTACTCACTCTAGGTCTGTAAAATTTTTAATTACAAATGAATCAGATGCACCCAAAGGATCATTATAGCTCACCTACAAGGATCCTTAGTGAGAGTCGTGAATTTTCTTCGAACGAAAGAGTAACTTAAAATTGATTGGCAATCATCTTAGTGAAAATTGATGTAAAGTTATTATCGTTTGGAACCTACCAAAACTCTTAGTGGCGTTGCTTATTGTTTCTTCATGTCTTGTTGTTTAAACTCCTCTTACTCCTCCTTCATTCCTCTCTGTTGGACAATCTCGTTTGAAATATCCAGATTCACCACATGCATAGCAAATTCGCCTCACCCAGACATTGGTGGTTGAGGTGATGTATTGGTCGGAGTCCTACAGTGGCTGATGGTGTGTCCTTTCTTATTGCACCTTTCGCAATACATCTCCAGACAGACTCCATTATGATGGTAGTTGCACTTGTTGCAGCGTGGAAGGTTCCCATCATATGGAGTTTTCAATGTTGAAGTAGTAGGGTCAGTGGGGGTATAGATTGCCGTCGTCGGTTGCCTTTTGCCGGTTCTTGAAGTTGAACAACCCCTTCTCTTATTCCAGGGTTCTCGCTTCCTGTTCTTAGGTTTGCTTTTCAGGGCTTTCTTGTAGATAGTCACTTGTGGGTGGGTTCCTTCGATTGTTTCCTTGATTAGGATTGTTGACACCATTTCCTTCTCCACTTGAATCGACAGAGTTTTTGTATGCTATAAGGGCTGCCATGGCGGCTATAACTATAGCTTGTAAAGTGGCAATGTCCAATATTAGAAATGGGGTTGTGTAGGTAAGTTGATTACTTCCATAAGAAGACATGATTCTGTTACAAGGTGGCAAATAAGCTCGTAAGTAATGATGGTCGCTTCTAGTTGTATTCTATCTATTTATATACACCTATAAATTGTGTGTTCTCCTGTACGGTCCTTACTGTTTTAGACAACATTCCTATGATGTTTTTATGGTATAAGGTATAAATAGGTATTGTAAAAGTGCTTAAGTTTGTCAAAACGAGACATCGGTGTGATGACCGTAGGTTGGCTCGGTATATTTAAGTTTTGAAATGACATATCTCACTTGACTTTCCATTACTAGTTGTGATGAAGGATATGATAAACTTAATGGATAGTATGAGTAGTGGAATCACTAACTTATTAGGTTAAATTAGTTTAATAGCTATTAGAGTGATGTATAAAGTGTCATGCTACTCCGCATGTCCAGCGGATGGATTTCTTTGTTCTCCATCATTGTTTTGATTGCCCTAGTTTAAGTTGTAGAGATTTGTTATTCTATGGTAACTGTATCTTTCTCTAAGGGGTGTAGGTGATAGAGGCGTGGGATTTACCGGGGGGTTGCGTCTGTCTAATTTGCGAGGCGGCATTTTTCAGCTACAGGGTTGCAGATGAAATGGTGGTAAGTTGTCGACATAGTATCCAAGTTCGATAAAATTGAACTACCATAAATTAAGTCAACAAGGATAGTGTAGTGATTTGCTAAAACAGTTTATGACATGAATTGTTTACATAAGCAAAGCATTGATTGATAGTGGTAATCTTTAAAGGAAACAAGAAGTCTGTCATATTAGTTTGTATAGAAGTTACATAGAATTTGGAAAATTTGACCTTGGTGTAGGTCTACAATATACGACGCAGGGAAAAATTTGACAGCACAAAGAGCTAGTGAAACAGTACTTGCAAGACAGGAATATTTAGATGAAAAGAGTACTACTTAGAGTATATACGAAAGTTATTTCCATAAACCAAGAGAAAGAGCGAGTAGAGTGCCCTCTACTTGCAACGAGAACTGCTCGGATAAGCCTTTGGTTCTGTCAACTGACGCTCCATCTCGAGCGTATGCATTTCATACCTTGCCTGACGTGCTCGAAGTTCACTGACTTCAGTTTGAGTTGTAGTTAGCTCTCTCTGCAAGGTTTCATTGTGACTTATGGTTCTTCTATGATCTGATTCTAAGTGTCGGCTGCGAACTGTATTAACTCCGGTTTTTGCATCATTCTCCTCGGTTCGTTGGATAGTTGCCCTTCCTTTCTCATTATTGCGAGCAATCGGGCGAACCATGTGACATCCCCATTTTCTCGGCCAGAAAAGACCGATTTTGTTTATGCTTTATAAAAATCAGAGTAACTCTTTTAATAAAAATGTTGCGGAATTTGTTCCCAGTAAAACATGATAAATACGTTATCAAAGCATTTCCGAAGAAAAGTATTTTTATTCATTTTAAAACATTTGGGATGTCATCGTCAATACAGAAACATAAGCATAAACAGAACTTACATTCATTATAACTAGTAATTTATATCTCCTTAATCTCTCAGTGTAATGTGACTTCATATCAACACCTGTGATATAAATAAACTAAGTGGGCCAGGTTGGGAAACCTGGTGAGTACATAGGGGTTTCAACCCACAATAATATATTTATTATGTTTAATCATCAAACAGTTAACCCTATTACCCATCCCCATTATCTTCTTTACTCTTAAGGATCTACCCTAAGAATCAACTATTTCTCATTCATTCATTCCTAAGGATTATCCTACGGAATAGGTACGAAGTCCATCGTAGTTAATGACACATCTGTCCAGCAGAGCTGCTAGTTCTATCACTTAGGCGCGGCTGCCAGAATTATGACATTCTATGTGAGGCGCAGCTGCCAGTATTGTCCTTTGAGCACAGCTGATAGGGTTATCTTGTTTATTGACAATATCGTTTTCGAGAGTCCACTCGCAATACATGTCAATGGGTTTTTAGAGTACACCGGTGAACACATCGTTCACAACACCTACAGGTTGTGAGCCTGCTAGTGTTCCAATGGACTGTCTAGAATAGTCTGTGGTTGTCATCCATACTCTGCTAGATGACAGGGCCAACATTTGGGAACAAGGCTTCTCACATCATCCACCTCTCACCCTTACCTCATGGTCTATATCACCTCTCAACTCATCATCCAACTCATATTTCATCTACCCATGTTTTACCCAACATATTACGTAAATATAAATACATATACATTTTAAATCATATAAAACTTGTATAAAATTGTTCATCCAGCATAAATAGCAAGTATACAGATAATATGCACACATAACACGTAGTTTATATAAAATACTTCATATCTATGTGTAAGATGAAAGGGACCATGCACTCACTTGAAAAGGTGGTGATTCCTAACTCAGACAGCGCTTCGCTTCTTAAAAATAATTTCCTTCGACGAAACCTAGTATTATTACCACTAGAGTTTAGCCTATTATTCGCCGAGACTAATTAATAGTCTAGCTATTATTACTATTATATAAGCATTAAACAATACTTATATAACCCATAATAATAGCCCAAGTACTTATTATACGTTCCTAATAACGTTACTATAATTAAATAAAAGCTATATTAAAAATAACGTAGGCGTAGCTCTCTTACAGCGGGTTTTATAGAAAACCGGGATTTTCTTGGAGCAGCGTTCCCGAGCCAAAAAGCTCTTCTTCTCAGAGTCGTTGAACACTCTGGGGCTTCCGCCTAGTGTTAGGGAGGTTCCCTAGGCTTTTCGGGGGGTTTTGGGGCTAGAGAGAGGTTCTAGAGAGAGATTAAAGAGAAGAAAGAATGGGAAAGGTGTGAAAAAATGAGGGTGTGAGAGGTTCTATTTATAGGGTGAAAATGGCTGAACTTGGTGCCACATGTCACCATCTAGTGGCAAGACTTGGGGAGAAAGCAATGGCCAAGATTGTGTCACATCACCCATTTTCGCACAACACACTTCCGACTTCTAAAATCCGTAACTTTCACATACGACCTTCGTTTTTGACGTTCTTTATATCCACGCGTAAGTAATAATAAGATCTACAACTTTTATTTTGACTCCGTCAGCTAATTCTCGACCGATCTTAAATTTAACAGTACAAGGAGATTATACTGTTTAATGTCCGCGTAAAATTCATAACTTCTACATACGGACTCTGTTTTCGATTGTACTTTTACCGTTGAGTTCCCATTAATGAGATCTTCAATTCTCATTTAGGTCGCATAGGCCAAAAACCGCTCGATCTAAATTCGAGTTTCGGGCTGTGCACTGCTAAGCCGAATCTTAGAAAATTCATAACTTCCTCATACGAAGTCAGATTTGGGTGTTCTTTTTTTATGTTCTTGGTTTAATGTATACTACAACTTTTGCTTAGATTTCTAAGGCTAAAAAGCCCTCCATCGTAAATTCACTATTTACGTCTCCCGGTGTCGTGCCGGTTTTGCCGTAAAACTTCAACGGACCATAACTTCTTCGTTATAACTCGGATTTCAACGTTATTTATATGTACGAAACCCTTGAGACGTATTCAACAATTTGGTTAAGATTATTTATTCTAAATAATCTTTTGTCAAAAAGTCGTTTTCGACCCCTATTATCTCTAAATTGACTAGGACGGATCTACGGGCGTTACAAACCAGTATAGGAAGGTCTCTATCTGTTGAGCCTCCCTCGCTCAGATTGTAGAAGCTTCAGTCTTCACTGTACGGAGGGGGTTGACCCTATTCACGACTCCACCTATTCAGGTTCATTGCCCACATAGGTGTCGAGCCTTGGAATCCCTGTCGAAGATTTGGATTTTAGATCGGAGCCACTAAGGGTAGGTTATTGTCTTCGGGATCAGAGTCGGAGTCTTCTTGCATTTATTCCTTGAATTCTTCTTCCGGTTTTTCCTCTTCTTCTTCTTCTTCGTCCACAATTTCTTCTGGATCCTCTTGCGGATCCTCCTCTATCAATTCTCCATTGCCTTGGTTCGGGTAATAGGGGTCCCCTGGTAGATGGATTCTGACCATTGTGTCTGTGCGAGAATAGGGATATGAGAATTGTCTAAAAACTAAAGCGTGTAAATTTGAACATGTAGGTTAAACTATTTCATTTACAAAATACTCCTATAGTATTCTAAATGTTATGTTTGATTCTAAAGTTTATAAGTTTGGTAAGTTTTAGACTTGTTGTCCACTGCAGGTATTCCCAGGCATATGTTAGTTGGCTCTCTAATAAATATAGTTGATCAGACTATATTCATCCTAGTCTCGATTACATGTTCCAAAGCATACCTGTATTGCACAACTCATCTATAATACTTCTATATTGCTTTCATTATGATATCGATCCTGTTATATAATGTGTGCATGTATACTTTTATGAAAAATTTATTTTCAAAAAGTATAACTCTTAATCAGAGTGTTTTTTCCCAGTTGTGTTTATAGTTGTATATCAAAAATGGTTTTGATATACTTAGTTCACTATAAACAATGCTCTGATACCAATCTATCACACCCCCAAACCTGAACGGTGGAATCATTTGGGGGCGGAGGACGTCATGTATAGTATCATAAAAATTGAATAGTAAAGAAAGTACACACCATAATAATATATATTTGAAAATTTTACATGATTGTTGTATTACATGTTTCAAAAGTCAAATATAATATGATGTTCCAAAAAATGTTACTAACGCCAGAGCATTAGTCCCCAAAAGTAGTTGATAACCTGGTGTTTAGCGATTCCCTGAGAATACAAGTTATTTCAAAGAAAAAGTGTCAACAATTAAGTTGGTGAGTTCATAAGTAGATGAATGTATGCCATTCGAAAGTTCACGTTTGTTTTCCAAAAAATCCGATATTTTCTTATAAAATGAGTTATGAATTGTTGTTTGTATGAAATGAATGTATTAAACCAGGAAAATCCTAAATTTTCCTAAAAGTGAGAAGCAGTCTTTAATGCCCAAGACTGTAACTTGTAAGTAAATATGTCATGCTTAAAATGATGATATATAGTTTTATTAGTGAACAAAACTATAGGAAACATGTATTTTTCACGTAAAAATAATTGTAATATTACTTTTCCCGTAAAAACATAATACCACGATAAGTGTCTATCCTGTGAGTTTCATAACTATACTATGATGGATTTGCCTGTAGCGATGTTCTTCAGGCGTTGAAATCTTATGAGACTTGTCACCCTTAACCTGTCGGTCGGCTGTAGCTAACAGCCAAGGTGCGGGATCATCAGTCCCGTATAGATCTATACACACTTATCACGTTCTCCGGACGGAGACTCAGGTTATAAAATAGGGCTTTCTTGTATACTTTGATTGGTACGATGAAGACGAATGACTCACATATTCGCAATTAAGTCACGTATTTTTGAAATGTATATGTTTATGTATGAAATGATTACCCTTGTTATAGTGTTGATAAATGCATAATAATGATATGTATTTTCTTATCTATATGTAATGTTATAGCTGAAATGGTTACCCTTGTCATGATATGTTATGCAAACATATAAATAAAGCATGTTATTATTTATAAACACATTTCATGTTGAGAGGGTAAAGTGGTGTCGTAAGATGTTTTGCATGCCAACATTTTCGTATGATAGTTATTACAACAGTATGAAAAGTAAAACAAAAGATTGATGTTTTCACATGAGCTTAACCGTGTGTTTACTTGTATCCCCCTCCCCCCTTAAAAGTGTTTAAAAGCATTTGAAAGTGTAGTGATAGGGGTATGAACTCACTTGGCAAGAGTGATGGTTTGAAGAAAACGATACTTTGCTCGGGCTACACTTCGACCGAAAAGAAGTCGATTTCTCGGAAATCCCGGGGCTTAGAACTTCCGTCAGAGCTTGGTCACATAACCGGGGTGTCGGGGTAGTCTCGGGATGCTTAACACAGAGTAAAAGTAGAAAGGAGAGTAGAATTGAGCAACCTAAACCCGATACCTTCGGTTTCTATTTATAGGGTGGATTTTTGGAGTTCATGTCGTGAGCATGGAGTGGCTCACGTCGTGAGTTTTGATCTTATCCCTTCCGTAGACTCGACGTATGATATCCCGTCTCTGGAACACATCAGTCACTAGCTCACATCGTGAGCTTTTGGCTCACGTCGTGAGTTTTCTGACAGTGTGGGGTTTCGTGTCCCGAACTTTAGAAATTCATATGTCGCATACGAGGTCCGATTTTGACGTTCTTTATATCCACGCGTAGGTGAGATTTTGCTCTACAACTTTCGTTTAGAAGACGTCGGCTAATTTTGACTTTATTTTTAATATTATATTTTTAATAGGCCAGGACTGGAAAAGTACGTTAAAAATCCATAACTTCTTCCTATGACGTCCGTTTTCGTCTGTCTTTTTACCGTTGTACTACTATTGTCGAGATCTTCAATTCTTGTTTAGGTTGTGTCGGCTAAAAGTCGTTCGATCTCTATTTCGAGTTTTTAGCTGTCTACTGCTATATCCGAAACTTAGAAAAATCATAATTTCCTCATATGAAGTCGGATTTGGACGTTCTTTTTATGTACATTTACGGTTTAATGATATCTACGACTTTCATTTAGATACCTAACGCTAAAAATTATTTTATTGGAATTTCACGATTTACGCTTACCAATGTTGTATCGGTTTTGTTGCGGATCTTCGATTGGTCATAACTTCTTCATTGTAACTCGGATTATAGTGTTCTCTATATTTTTGAAAACCTTGTTACGATATCTACCACTTAGTACATTCGAATTAAGATTTTGAGCATTTCATTTTTGACGCTATTTTTATTATCTCAAAAATAGGTTACAATATTTGACTTTAATTCATTACATTGACCTAAAATATTGGGTTGTTACAATACAAATGGGCGTTGCCCAATTCATATAACGGGAATGTTCTCACCAATGGGCCACACCTATCATATAAACTGGCCTCGCCCATTATACATGCAAGAGTCACACATACCGTCTACCATCATATAGTGTAGTGAGAAGAATCACCTCACAGACAAAGACCACAACTAACAACACGTATTGTCGAATAATGGTACTAAAGACCTCCTAAGAATCCGTACAAGGTAAACCCTTAGCTTACCTTCTAAAACTAGCAATTTGACCAAAAGTCAATTGAAGTCAAAAGTCAACACTCAAAGTCAACGATCAACATCCAAGCCAAAGTCAATAATTAACATCAACAAACCTCCACGTCGTGGTCGCAAAATGTCAAAATAGTCGGGCTGATCCCCAGTCGCCACGTGGTGGCAGCCTAAAGTCCACATTGTAGGATCTGGGTCTGAACAGCTTAACGAGTTAAGCCGTTTTCTTCAAATTCCAGGACCTCCAAAGATTAGATCTGATTCTTCCTAAGGTCTTGACGGATAAAGTTTCCAACTTTATCCATTAAGACATCTCAATAAAACAAAACCTCTAAACCAAAGTTCTTAATGACCTCATGAAGCATGGACTTATCCATTAAGCTCTTAATCACCAAATGCATTCACCTATACTTTCCGAAAGACTTCCTACACCTAATGGATCATAAAGATTGATGCTTTATGGACATGCATGTTAAATGTATGTCTCTTCCGTTTTAGGTCAAAATATAGATGAAAAGGAACTCAAACTAATGCATGGGACCAAATAATCCAAGAAATTCCATATCTTCAACATATGACTTGAAAGGGACCTCAAGGATCCATAAAGTTGCCAACTTTATGGAAACCATTCCTTCAAACTTACACAATCATAAAGAAAATGGACAAGAACCTAGATCTAGATGCAAGGAACTTAAAGCTTAGATCTTGAACACTTACAAATGTCCAAAATATGCACAAGGGATGGTAATGTGGTTTCTTTGTTGGATCCACATACTAGAACACCGTCTTCTTCTTCTTTAAGCTACCAAAAGCACCAAAATAAGCAAAGAATCACTCGGAGAGATTTGGGTTAGGGTTCTGAGGTTTGAGAGTGATGGAGGTTGAGGATAAACAAACCTTAGCCCTCACTTTTTTTTTAAATAAGATATAAAACCCGAAAAAATAGGGTTTTAGTCTTCAGATGGTCATCACGTCGTGGGGAATAAGAACGTTCCGCGATCACTTTGGCCATGTCATGTCGTGACAACTAGAACTAATAAAATAACTTATAAAATATATAAGAAATTCTAGATGCTATTAATGAATTTGTATTAGACTATTAGTTGTTTACTTCACTATGAGGTTAAGGGTTTAATTTCTGTAACAATAAAAAAAATAAAGGTTTAAGTGTTTACTTTACTATAAGGTTAAGGTTTACGTTCTGTAACGAATAAAAAATAAGGATTTAAGTTCTGCAAAGAATAAAAATAATAATTGATTAGTAAGATTTAAAGAATATATGTGTTTTTGCTTAAAAATAAAGATTGTATTTGGAAAAACTTATTTTGTTTTTTTTAAACGGTTTGACTAATTAAACATGTATATATGAATATTTGTTTTTTGAACTTAATTGAGATAGGTTTTAGCCTACGTGTATGTCGTGTGTGTATGGATGATTAGAGTAAATTAAACCCCCTTGTCAATATCATGTACTTTAAATATTAAAAAATAAAAATTTGACGTTGCATTGGTTTCTAGAAAAGAAGGAAAACATATAATTCACGTTGGGTTTAAATTTAATGGAGCTGGAAAGATAGTGACGTGATGTAAGGCTCCACCAATACCAGTACCTATTGGTCCTTCTATTGGTCTTGGTCTTGGTCTTGGTCTTATTAGTAATAGTGTATATAATTTTTACAACGAAACTTCCTCGAATCCACGGTCTCTTTATCATAAGTAAGTTTCATCATGTTTGATAAATTTTCGAGTAAACTATATAAGTACTTATTATAATTTTATTTTTATTTATCTTTAATTTTGATCTATATCTTTTTAAGGTGTGTTAGTTTGAGTTTAATGAGTTTAATAATCTCACTAAAAATATTTTTCTTATATTTTTTTTATTCTGTTTTATTATTTTAATACCTTCTAAAATAAACAAATATTTAAACTATATTTTACAATGATCTCTACTTACCGTTTACATATAAATAAAATTAAATATAATTTTTGATTTAATGTTACATTTAACTATTGTTATGACTAATTAATTTAAAAATTACTTATTTGATTGTGTATTGTTTTTTAATTATTATTATGATCAACTAATATGTTAGAATTTTAGAAGCAAATATGTAACACCTTACAATTTAAAACCAAAAATTTTATTTTTAATTTAATAATTCATAAAACAAATTATTAAAAACATTATTGAGTTATCTCATATCATAAAACCCATAAGTCATATGTCTCAAACCAAATCATAATAATGTCAGAGTACAAATTCCAAGAACATCATAGTGTGAAATGTAGTGGTGTGATGCGTTGCAGTCATGCCTACTTCTTTCCCTTTGAAGAAGAAGTACCTGAAACCAAAACTGAAATCCGTAAGCACAAAGCTTAGTGTATTCCCCCATCATACCACATACCATATAACCACATAACGCCTAGCATATCTGAGTGTTGGCCTCCCCTTCGGTCTCTTTCAACTGGTAATTACCTAACATATCTAGGTGCTGGCCTCCCCTTCGGTCTCTTTCAACCGATAACTGCCTAGCATATATGAGTGCTGGCCTCCATTTCGGTCTCTTTCAACTGGTAATCGGGGACTATTTCACCCCTACCACTACCACATAATAGCCTAACATATACATATAAATCATATACTACCTAGCATATATGGGTGCTGGCCTCCCCTTCGGTCTCTTTCAACCGGTAACCGGGGACTATTTCACCCCTACCACTACCACATAATAACATAACATACTAGCACATAAAGCATAACAGATAGTGACATACCAGACAATCATCTCAACTATAATCAATACTAGTGGGTCGACATTGGTGCCTTCGACCCACTTCTATTGGAAGGTAACTCACCTCGATAACTGGGAAATAGCTGCAAAAACTCCTGCTCTGAAATCAACCCCTCTCAAACTCCTACACATAAGCATTTACTTTAATTACCCTTTTCATACTCATAACCCCTTTACTGGTCAACTTTGGTCAAGGTCAAAGTCAAAGTCAACATTCTTGTGAAAGTCAACATCCTGGTTGACTCAACTCACCGAGTTGGTCCATCATGTAACGATGTAAATTTTCAAACAAAATTTTTCATTTTCCAAACACAATAAAACACACGTCACATTTTCTCCAAAAGCCTCAAGTATCAAATATCAGTACATATTTCAAAAATCGTTTATCACGAATCCAGGATCCAAAATAAATATAACTCCAGCTCATATGTGTGTGTACAATCAAGCCGGTGCCTTCCTGCGATCCTCGAAAGTACCTGAAACACATAACACATAACACGATAAGCACGAAGCTTAACGAGTTCCCCAAAATACCACATACAATACTTTAGTCACTCGAGGCTATAACTTTGTAAGACCCTCCGGTCTATGTGTCTTAATGGGACCCTCCAGTCCCACAGCTCGTTGGACCCTCTGGTCTGGTCTCAATGAGGACCCTCCGGTCTCACAGCTTGTTGGACCCTACGGTCTGGTGTCAGTATCACATAATATAGCATATATATCACACAGACAAATGCACAACTCATGTAAGCACATAAGACCCTCTGGTCACACATAATTACCACTCTAGGTAAAGTATAGTGAGAAGACTCACCTCATAAACTAGCAAGTAAAAGTCTCGTACTTGAAATCCTCGATCTAGCCTCCGCCTACCACACAGGATAATTATCTCTAATTAATACTCTACTCGAACTCAAATACACTAACAGTTGTTCTCTCTTTCATTCTAGCCCTAGGAATGGGTAAAAGACCATTTTAACCCTCCCTGATCTCCATTGCTCATTTTGACTCAAAGGACCTCACAATGTCTAGATTTGATGTCCATATCTCAAAAGGTGCTCAAAACCTTCAAGGTCCTAAAATAAGATGGAAAAGAAGCCCTAAACTCTAACATCTTGAGATCTACCCATACTAATGTAAAAGATACGGACTTTATACCTTAAACAGAAGCTCCTTGATGTTTAGCAGCAGATCAAACAGCCTCTTCATGATCCTTGCTTGAAATCCTCCTCTTCTTTACCAAAAATGCACCAAAGTTCTCAAATAATGGCTCAATACTCTCTCAAAAGCTCAAGGGGGCGATTAGGGTTTCTCTCAGTGAAGGGAAGCAGACGGGGAGTCGCAAATGAGTCTATAAGTGTCCATATATAGGCCCCAAACCCAAGGATTTAGGGTTTCCACTCACAGCGCCTACTCGGTGAGTCGACTCTCGGACTCGTCGAGTAGATCATTAAACCCACGTGGCCACACCCGCCTCTACTCGGCGAGTTGTAGCACCAACTTGTCGAGTAGATCAATAAACCTCAAAAATAAATAAGTAAAATAATATACCTGGGAATCCGGATGTTACACATCAACTCGACGAGTTCCATGAATCAGGAACCCTGAATTGCGACCCAACTCGTCGAGTTCTTTCACAACTCATCGAGTTCCTCCTATCCATAGAATCGGGACTTTCCCAATCAACTCATTGAGTCATCCTTGAACTCGTCAAGTTTTCACCTTTACAGACTCGGGATTCTTCGACCCAACTCATCGAGTTCCTCTATAGCCTCGACGAGTTCTTCAGTCCGTTGAGCCGTCTTAATAAATTAAGCTCTTATCCCTCATATCTAAGCCCTATACTTCATTTACATACCGAAAGTGTCCTTTTAAGGGTAAAGTTTCCAACTTTACCCATTAATAGCCCTTCTTAATGGGTTTAGCTCAAACCATAATTATTTAAGACCTAAATCTTGACCCACAAGCCATAATACTTCACACTAAACCATAACAACTGAGATCTAGGCCCTAGACACCATATGAATACGTAAAGTCCTTGACTTTCCCTCCATGCATGGCCTTTTGGAGCTTAAAAGGACAAAATGATACCTTAAAGCTTGTATGGGGCTTCCACGGCCATAAAGTTTACACCTTTATGCCATGAAACCCTTTCTAGACCCTAGATCTGAAAGAGTAATCACTTGGGACGTCCAAGTCTCAAAAGCTAGCAATCTTGGACCAAAACATGGAGAAATCACTCCAAAACGAGATCTAAACATTGAATAGACAAGATATGAGCTTTATATCTCCAATGAACCAGAAATAGAGCTCAACTTCTAGATCTACACTTCTCCTTCACTTCCTTGTTCCTTCTTCAAGTCTCTTCTTCTTCAAAACCTCAAGAAAGCACCAAGAATGGCTCAAAACTCTCAAAAACGTATTAGGGTTTCGTGGCTAGGGTTTGGGACGATGGAGGCTACAAATGAGGCCAACCTTTGGAGGTTAAGGTGTTTAAATAGGGTGCTAAACCTTGAAAATTAGGGTTTTATTCTGGCAGACCTACTTGACGAGTTGATTCCCTTAGCTCGTCTAGTAGACATTAAGTTTCGCGTCCAAAATCCATTCCTACTAGACGAGTTTGGGGCCACCAACTCGTCGGGTTCCTAAACAAAATGAATAAATCTAATTTAAAATACATACTAGGAACCAAGCGTTACAACATATATTCAAAAAAATCGGTGCAATAAACGATATGATCAACATAGATGAACACTCAAGAGTAAATAAGATCAATGATTTCATTAGAAGATAAAATATTAGTTTGATACAAGTGACGGAACTCAATTTAACAAAAGATACCTTCTTTATTTAACTAACCCCTCTATATATAAGAAACCAATGTAACGTCAAAATTTTATTCCCTTGAGTACCTAATTCAACAGTCTAAACCACGAACCTAAGTATTAAACAAAATATACGAAATGCTAACATTCATATCGCATACGAAATAACAAATAATTATACATGACAAAAGTTACGAATCCTTTCGCATAAACACTTAAAACAATCTAATACAATTTGTGAGACCTAACAATTCCCCCATTGCGTCGAGTCGCGAAAGTAGTCTTCATTGCTGCTTATCAAAAACTTTTGGAATTATTCCCTTAAGTACCATGAAAACTGCCATCCACTACTTCAACATATCTGAAACACACTTGAAATCATTTGTGGTGTTTAGCTTGCACACTTATGCTCTTGATATAACGTTTGAAAAAGTATCATAAGGAAACAAATGTTTATCTCTTAAGTGCAACATGCTGTTTCGCAGGACTCCATCCTATTTCGTTTTATAAACCACTCCCAGAGGATCTTTCTGAATGTAACCATCCTTAAGATGTTCCAGTCCTTCAAGTTGTGGGAATGGTTTCAGAATCAGTACTCTCTTCAATACAACTGAGATCTCCACATCCATCTTTGAGATTTCTTGAATATATGCTCTAATCATTATTTAGAAGTGTTGTATGATTGGATCATACTTGAATGGTTCTCTAGATAAAATATTGAACATAACAATCTAGTCATATGGATTCATCAATGAAACATCAGCGAGAGTAAAGTCAAACATGTCATGATTAACACCCTACGAGTTGTGAATGAAACATTCATATATTCATCAGCCTTGAATGGTTTTCCAACCTTCAATCCAGAAACCCTCTTTAATGTCCAAATATCATACTGCGACTTCAAATAAGTTGCATAAAACCTGAACAATTTCTTGTTTTTCACAGTATTACTCAACAGAGCATTCAAAACTTGGTCAAATCACCAAAATAAGAACGCCTTTATTGTCATAGGGAAATCAAATGTGCTATCATGATCGTTTTTGATAGAAAAAGAAGTGTTCGGTTCCAACCAATAAACATTCAACTTATTGATGGCTTCCTCCTGCATTCATTCAATAGTACAAGCATGCCTTAAAGCTCTTCTTGTTGCTTCAGAAACCTCTTTATTTCACAATTCAACATCTTGCTGATTAAGTTTCACATTAGGAGAATTCAACTCATCAAGTTTTTTGTCTCTCGCAGCTCATACCTTTTTCTCCGCTTCAGTATTAATTGGATTAACTTCTTCTAAAACAATTTTGATATTTCCCTTTCCAGAAGCTACATTAATCTTCTAAGGATATTCTCCGAAATCTTCTTCTGTGCAACATTATCAACTTTCGCACCTACTTTCACTGATTCTTTTCCAATAATAACATTTTTCGCCTTTTAAGGTTTCTTTGTTCTTTTCGGAACTTCATAAGGATTTTTAAGATTGATAGGCTCAGAGGTTGAAATTTCTTCATTCAAATCTTCTTCCATCATATTTTCATTACCAGCCCCATCTCCCCTTGTTTTGTAGTAGCATTGCTACTCGAAACACTAGATAATGAATTAAGCTTTGAGAGAATCGGTTGCAACTTAGCATCAAATAACTAAGACATATAATCAAGGAAAAGAACATATTTTTGTTTAACAATACGAACCAAACGTTGATTAATTTCAAAAAAAAAATCTTTCACAAGCCACAATTCTTCATCCATCTTTGTAAGATTGGCATTGTTGTCATTCTTCAATTCTTGCTTCATAGTCATAATCTTCTATGTTTTCACAGCAATTATATCTATCAACTTATTTTTGACCTCATAATTCCTTTGCAAAGAAAGTATAGAATTGGACACATAAGTCTTATGATCAACATTGTCTTTCTGAAGAGCAAAATGAATAGAAGAAAATGACTCTTTTTCTTCTGTGAGATGATTTTTTAATGTCTTAACAGTAGTGTTAACTTCATAAAGATTCTTATTAACTTTATTTTGAATATATTTGAGAGCAATATTAACATTTTCAAAAATCCCCTTAACATCTAAAATGACTTTATCAACCTTCTCAATCGTGTCTGTAATCAGCTTCTTTTGTTGTTAAAAAAGATTTCCATTAGTTTGAGAAGAGTTTGCATAATGCTCTGATGAGTTGTCACCATATTCTCAAAATTAGTAGTGAACAATGTACCAACATGACGAAGTAAAGGATCTAGTTTTGAATTCAAAACATTATAGTCTTGACAAGTCATGAATTCAAAACATTTAATATCTTAGATTGATGTAGTTTCAGGTTGAGAAACATATGTAGTTATTGTAGCTTTAGTGAAAATAGCTTCTGGGATTGGTATTGTTGTTGGAATTTGGGTAGAAAATTCAGTGAATATGGTTTCATGAATTGGTGAAGTAGTTTGAATAGGAATGGTATGAATGAGATCGGGAATGGTAGTGGTTGGAGTTGAAGTTAAGGATTGACTATGAATAACATGTCGTGTTGGTGGGGCTTGAGATTGCGATAAGTTCATAATTGGATTCTCTAAAGAAGTTTATAAATATCAGACTCCGTCATGGTCACAATAGGATTCAAAACAAGTATATTCTCAAAAGTAGGAACAAGAGTGGATACCTTCACAGTTTCAGGTTGAACAACTTGCTCCAAAATTTGCTCTGGAATATTAGACGTGTTCGCAACATCAACAGTCTGGATATCATCATTAAAACGAATATCACTGAGCGTATCATCTTTTGATACCTCAATAACCACAACAAGCTTCACTTTATTTGACTGTATTTTCTTAGGAGCTTTAGATTTCACAGTTTGACTTTCTACAACCGCTTTAGCTTTCCTTTTTCCTCCACCCCTTTTCAAAATATCAACAACATCAAGTCCAACATGAGGAGCAAGTGAAATAGGTCTTTCTCCAAACTTAGGAAGTTTCCTGCAGATGTAGATAATTTCACTATCCATCGAAACTCTTGCCAACATATCCTCTGTAATTAAACCGACATAACGAAAATTCATGGGATCGGAAGTTACAAACGTAATTTTTTTCATCTTTTGAATATCTGTGAAAGACCCCAACTTTCGTATTTATGAAAGACCCAAACTTTCATATTATTTCAATATTATTCTTAAGTTACTTCCTCAAAACATGCTACATGCATATTTATAAAACAATATTTTATATTGATAAAGTAATTACAAAAGATTGGATACAAACCGACTAAGTTTTATTACATTTCATATCTACCCAGGAATCTATTATTCATATACATACTTGAACATTAGAATACAGAGAAATGGTATTAACTATTCTAAATCTTTCAGCAGTATAAAACTAAATTGGATACACATCACCTGCAAATGTTAAACATTGAGAGGGATAAGCGATAACACTTAGTGAATTCAATAAATAGATACAATATAATCTTATGCCTTATATATACCAATATGACAGAAGCAAAAGGGAACAAGAACAACAATAGCATATGCGTATCATATGTCACGCTTTCAATATCAACTCAAGATTTGATTCAAAGATTTACGATCAATGAGACATAACAATTTCACTACTTGATATACATCAATAAAGCTTTTGGCCCAAACGGCACAGAAGATATACAACTTCGGATTAACATTTTCGTAGATTTCAGGCTTAAAGCCCTGTCTAACCATTTGCCAATACCATAGAATAGAGTTCATTCTCTTACGGAGTCATGCTCTACATGGTCAGAGGCTACATACCAGTCCTATTTAACCTTCTGCCAATGCCATAGAATAGAAGTCATTCTCTTACGAGACATGTTCTACATGGCCAAAGGCTACATACCAGTACCACCGTGAATCTAAGTCCTTTCACTGATCACATGGTCAAAGGTTTAACTTTGCTATTAAAAATAACGAGTAAAAATAACCCGGAATAATAACGCTGAAAAGCACGTAGTACATATAACACATGACATACAATTGTTCCTATATATTAAACTCACCTTAAAATAATCGGGGGTTAAAATAGTAATTTGAGCAGCATATCGGCTCCAAATATGGCTTTATTTGTTGAAAACCGGGAGAATTAGTTAAAAACCGGACTCTAAAAAGGTAGAGCTTCAAAACCGAAAAGATAAATTTTTCGGGCTTCACGACACTTCGGGGCGTGTTTCGGGTGTTAAAATTGACACCGGGGCTTCGGGGGATGTCAAAATAGTCAAAATATGGAAAAGGGGGCCAAAAATGGCAATTTTCTAAAATTCCTCGGCAAGGCTCGCAGGCCTTGTATTTATAGTGAAGAGGCTCGGATCCGAGGGCTGAGAAGGCTACACGCGACAGCAGATGCGAGGGTCGGCCGAGAAGGGTGACTCAGCGAAGACACACGGTAGCTGCGCAGGGCTCCAGCGAGGCTCGGTTCGGACAGCGAGGATGGCGCGTCATCGACTCGGTCTTCGGCTCGCTGACGGTGCGCAGGTGGGTTGCGCATGCGAGGGTGATCCAGGGGGTGTCTCCTGCGAAGGTGTTTCGAGCTTAGTGGTCCTCGGGCTCGGTCCAATCAGAAGGCAACACACAAGGCTGCGGTCCAATCAGAAGCGAACACCTGTCCGACACGTGGAAGCCTCGCATACGAGGGTGACGTGGCATTTCACTATTCATACGAATTTTCTCGAAAAATGTGCAAAAACTTCTAAAATCCATAACTTTCACATACGAGCTCCGTTTTTGACTATCTTTATATGCACGCGTAGCTAAAATTATGTTCTACAACTTTCGTTTAGACTTTGTCGGCTAATTTTGACTTTAATTTTAATATTATTATTTTTAACAGACCGGGACAGGAAAATCCGTTAAAAATTCATAACTTCTTCATCCGACGTCCGTTTTTGTCAGACTTTTTACCGTTGCACTACTAATGACGAGACCTTCAATTCTCGTTTAGGTTGTGTCGGCTAAAAATCGCTCGATCTAAAATTCGAGTTTTTAGCTGTCTATTGCTAAGCTAAAACTTCGAAAAATCATAACTTCCTTATACGAAGTCAGATTCAAACGGTCTTTATATGAAAGTTAATTATTTTCACGAGTTCTACAATTTTCATTTACATTACTAAGGCTAAAAATTAGTTTATCGAAAACTAAATTTTTACGCGACAAGGTATTTTTCGGATTTATCACGGATTTTCGTTTGGGTCATAACTTTTTCGTTATAACTCGGATTTCGATGAGGTTTTCACCTAAATGTTTCTAACGAGATTATCTACAACTTTCAATAATAAAATTTTACTTATTTCAAATTTTATATTTTCGCAAAATTTTCATGATTTGACTATTAATTGGAATCTCATAAGACTTCCAACATTTTATGAGTGATTCTAAACATAGTTTTACTTCACTTCTAGTAAAAACTAGTTGTTAGAACTCAACACTCAATTTTATTCACTTTTAATAATAACAATACACAATTTTCAGAACGTGTATGTTACAAATACCTTCTCCTTTTGAGGATTTCGTGCCCGAAATCATAACGATTAAAACAATTAGGGATACTTCACTCTTATTCCATTCTTTTTTTTTTCCAAGTATAATTTGAGCCTCGACGGTGTTTCTACATGAAAATCACCAACTCTATATCTTTATTATGTAGATTAGTCGTTCTTTCATTTACGATCTCTTCTACTTAACTAATTATCTAGTTTCACCTCTGATAATAGAACCCTTTCATCATATATGCGTAAACCTTTACACAGATAGCTCACATGAAACATTTCATGAATATCTGTCAAATCTTCAGGCAATTCCAAGTAGTATAATGCCTTCTCATGAAATAACTTCAGTATTACTAAATCATCCACCCGGAATTCTACAGGTCGTCTCCTCCTTTCTGCATAGGGCATTTGTCGGTCCTGGGTCGCTTTCATTCTTTCTCGGAAAATTTGTATCTTGTCAATGATGTCTTGAATCATTTCAGATCCTCCAAAGATCTTCTGTCCTAGGTTACGCCAACATATTTGAGTATGACATTTATGCTCATATAGTACTTTATATACCTTCAGTATATTTTCTACTATTTGGATTGCTCTCTTCTTCTGATCATTTGTCTGAGGATGATAAGTTGTGTTGGGTAATTCGAGATCCCAATTCACTCTTCATACTCGCCCAAAAGTGAGAAGTGAAGCGAGTATCACGATCGGAAATAATCTTTAGTGGCGCACCATGTCTCGCCACAATTTCGTCTAAGTAAACTTGTGCTTATTTCTCCATTAGAACCGTTGTACGTATGGCGAGAAAATATGCACTCGTAGTCAACTTGTCGACAATTATCAGTTTTCTTCTCCTCTTTCAAGGTATTAACTGTATAAGCCGGATAAATAGAATATCCCTTCGACATAATTTACGAGTTTTTTTTAAGAAAGAAATTTATTATTTTCATCGTAGACATAAATAGAATCTTCCCTTTCGATAAGGATGCATATCATCTCTTTGTAACACAAGAGTTCTGCGTGGTTCTTTAACAACCAATCCATGTTGAGAATAATATCAAAGATAGGAATGAGGTTAGCAGGAAGATTATAACTTTCAATTCCTATAATACTAACTCTATAGGCTTTATTAGCATGTAATGATATATTTCCTATGTTATCTATATGAAATGATTGGACAATTGCGTAACAAGCAATTTGAAAAGAATATGCGAATTTATAAGGCACGAAAGAATCTGAGGTATTGAAATCAAATAAGATGTGAGCAAATCTAGAGTTTACGAGAAAATTACTGGTCACAACATTCGAGTTTTTAACTTACTTCCTTTGTGGTAATCTAAACTGTACGATATTTTAACTTTTAGTTTGCCAAACAATTGTCAAACTCTTCAAACTTATTAATTACTAGCGGTGCTCAAACCTGCACCCGCTCATCATTCTCTATTAGGCTTTCGATCCTAATCTTTGAGTTAAAACTCAATTCTCATTGCAGACTCCTGCTCCTTCTTGTTTATAGACTAAACCCATGATAAGGTATTTACTTTTTCTATAACAGCAACTCGAATGGTTTTATTCTAATGACCTTTGATTTTATCTCGCACAAGACACATAACGATCCAAACTCTTGTATTAGAATCAGATCGAATAAATCGAGCTGATAGAATAGCGAAAACAAAAAGAGTTTGATCAACACGTAGATGCTTTGGAATAGAAAGAATAGCACCACGTATCTCTAATTCGTGCTTTCGGACCTACATATCTTTTAGCTTTTGGTACCTCCTCCCTTTTAGTTTGAGTACTCTTTGATTGTTGAATGGAAACTTGACTCTCTGCCATTTGACTATTAAGAGTAGGGCTGAAATATTTCTTGTGTCCAGTAACACCACATAGCAAGTCATATCTCTGGCAAATGATTGCTCAATTCTTTAATGAAGATCCTTATATTTCTATCGACTACCTTGACCATTTACTTCTTCAGTATTCCTACTGAAGTTTCGTCACTATATGAGACAATGTTCTCTGAACCAATCAACTCCTTTCGCGGATTTATACTAATCGGACTCGATTCTTTATGGCATTAAGATTTGAACGATAATTATCTTCTTACTCATTACCGAAACGAAGGTAACGACACACATGAATAAACGAAATCATTTACTAGCTTCTTGGTAACCTTGTGCCTTTTCCAGATCCAAGTGTGAGTCCTGTGCTTCCAGTAGTATAGGCCTCTACTACTATTCACACCTACTCATACTCGTCCCAAGTATTGTCTCGCAGTTCCCAAGTCACCATTCAAAAGTTTTCACAAAGCAACTTATCACACATGAATGTGTTCAAAAAAATACATACAACAGTTTCTCCTAGACTCAACTATGGTTTTCACATTTCTATCAAATATATATTGGATTACCTATACTCGCCTTCTAGGATTCTTCTCATGCATATGCTCGTTTTAATATATCCTAATACTTTTCCATAGGTCGATAGAAATTTTACTTCCATTTCTTCATATAAATTCTTTCTCGAGTAGTGTCTACTCTACAAGACACACTATTCCAAAATTTACTCTAGCAGCATGGCGACAAATGGTCTTCTACTACCTGCATCATCTTCTAACTCATGCAAACCATCATGCACATTTGTTCATTTCATTATTCTTCCTTGAAATCGTGATTCTTATATCTGAGTAAGCGTAAGTCTACTTCATAGGAGTCTATCCTAAGAAGTCTGCATCGTAGCTGCATCTCAGCAAGCTCTACTAGCTTCAACTTAGTCATTCCTGACTACAACGTCTCTTCTCATACGATACTATGGGTGTATTTCTTCTTCAATTAAGCATTCTACCTTACTTAAACAAGTAAGTTGCTTAACCATTTACCATTAAATGACTCAATTCACCATCCCAATCTTGTATGTTAAAGTCGGCTTAACACACAATGGAACTTCTATAAGGATGGGATAGAAGTCAATCATCACTTAGTATTATTAAATACTAAGTCTGAACATCTTTTATAGGGTTACTACTCGAACTACTTACTACATCACAAAGTCTTGGCCTATTAAGTCTGAAAAACTTCATCAGCCTTTCCTTTAATCTTCATTTAATTCTTCTAATCTTGTACCACATCAATTGAGATACTATTGAAGTATTGACCGCCATCTTCGGTTCTTCTGACTCTCTAAACAATCACTGCTTCAATCTAAACAGTGGTGGAAACAACTTCGTGGATTTGCACCAACACATTTGTCTTGCCCAAACGTGTTTCAAACGCACATCTTTCTTCCAAAGATGTTATTATATATCAAACATACTTTAAATGTATATTACCACTCTATTGGCATTAATACACTTATTACGATAATAATTCATATTTATTATTTTACGATATCTCACGATCGTTTATTTATAAACTTATCGATGTCAACTATCATAAGTCTCTTTATCACTTCGAAAAAATCTATTACGAAAATTCTTAGAATTCTGAACATAAAATTTTCTAAACCAAGGTCGGCAACAGACCTTAAGCTTTCTCAAATAATAGCAATTATAGATAAGCACCTTAAGGCATGCTATATTCATTTGTCATTTAGCACATATTAGAATATAAGGCATATCTCTTCTTAATATTCTAGTGCTTGATTCCATTAGGTATTCAACCTAAAATATACCAGATACATATCGTATCATTTTCACTTAACAATTCTTGTTTATGTTTATAAATTCTCAAAATTTCTAGTTCACTTAAACTAATTTTTCTTAAAATTCTGAAGTAACTTAATATCTTAGAATACAAGGGTTTATCATTGCCCAATCCCCCACTTAAATATTTCCTATGGTTTGTATCCATATACTTATTATGAATCAGCTCATATATTGAGCTTCCAACAGTTTAAGTCTAAATACCAATCCGTGATATTTAGTTCACTTAAACCATTGCTCTGATACCATGATTGAAAGACCCCAACTTTCGTATTTATGAAAGACCCAAACTTTTATATTATTTCAATATTATTCTTAAGTTACTTCCTCAAAACATGCTACATGCATATTTATAAAACAATATTTTATATTGATAAAGTAATTGCAAAAAATTGGATACAAACCGACTAAGTTTTATTACATTTCATATCTACCCAGGAATCTACTATTCATATACATACTTGAACATTAGAATACAGAGAAATGGTATTAACTATTCTAAATCTTTCAGCAGTATAAAACTAAATTGGATACACATCACCTGCAAATGTTAAACATTGAGAGGGATAAGCGATAACGCTTAGTGAATTCAATAAATAGATACAATATAATCTTATGCCTTATATATACCAATATGACAGAAGCAAAAGGGAACAAGAACAACAATAGCATATGCGTATCATATGTCACGCTTTCAATATCAACTCAAGATTTGATTCAAAGATTTACGATCAATGAGACATAACAATTTCACTACTTGATATACATCAATAAAGCTTTTGGCCCAAACGACACAGAAGATATACAACTTCGGATTAACATTTTGGTAGATTTCAGGCTTAAAGCCCTGTCTAACCATTTGCCAATACCATAGAATAGAGTTCATTCTCTTACGGAGTCATGCTCTACATGGTCAGAGGCTACATACCAGTCCTATCTAACCTTCTGCCAATGCCATAGAATAGAAGTCATTCTCTTACGAGACATGTTCTACATGGCCAGAGGCTACATACCGGTACCACCGTGAATCTAAGTCCTTTCACTGATCACATGGTCAAAGGTTTAACTTTGCTATTAAAAATAGCGAGTAAAAATAACCCGGGAAAATAACCCGGAATAATAACGCTGAAAAGCACGTAGTACATATAACACATGACATACAATTGTTCCTATATATTAAACTCACCTTAAAATAATCGGGGGTTAAAATAGTAATTTGAGCAGCATATCGGCTCCAAATATGGCTTTATTTGTTGAAAACCGGGAGAATTAGTTAAAAACCGGACTCTAAAAAGGTAGAGCTTAAAAACCGAAAAGATAAATTTTTCGGGCTTCACGGCACTTCAGGGCGTGTTTTGGGTGTTCAAATTGACACCGGGGCTTCGGGGGATGTCAAAATAGTCAAAATATGGAAAAGGGGGCCAAAAATGGCAATTTTCTAAAATTCCTCGGCAAGGCTCGCAGGCCTTGTATTTATAGGGAAGAGGCTCGGATCCGAGGGCTGAGAAGGCTGCACGCGGCAGCAGATGCGAGGGTCGGCCGAGAAGGGTGACTCAGCGAAGACACACGGCAGCTGCGCAGGGCTCCAGCGAGGCTCGGTTCGGACAGCGAGGATGGCGCGTCATCGGCTCGGTCTTCGGCTCGCTAACGGTGCGCAAGTGGCTCGCAAGTGGGTTGCGCATGCGAGGGTGATCAAGGGGGTGTCTCCTGCGAAGGTGTTTCGAGCTTAGTGGTCCTCGGGCTTGGTCCAATCAGAAGGCAACACGCAAGGCTGCGGTCCAATCAGAAGCGAACACCTGTCCGACACGTGGAAGCCTCGCATACGAGGGTGACGTGGCATTTCACTATTCATACGAATTTTCTCGAAAAATGTGCAAAAACTTCTAAAATCCATAACTTTCACATACGAGCTCCGTTTTTGACGTTCTTTATATGCACGCGTAGCTAAAATTATGCTCTACAACTTTCGTTTAGACTTTGTCAGCTAATTTTGACTTTAATTTTAATATTATTATTTTTAACAGACCGGGACAGGAAAATCCGTTAAAAATTCATAACTTTTTCATCCAACGTCCGTTTTCGTCAGACTTTTTACCGTTGCACTACTAATGACGAGACCTTCAATTCTCGTTTATGTTGTGTCGGCTAAAAATCGCTCGATCTAAAATTCGAGTTTTTAGCTGTCTATTGGTAAGCTGAAACTTCGAAAAATCATAACTTCCTTATACGAAGTCAGATTCAAACGGTCTTTATATGAAAGTTGATTATTTTCACGAGTTCTACAACTTTCATTTACATTAGTAAGGCTAAAAATTAGTTTATCGAAAACTAAATTTTTACGCGACAAGGTATTTTCGGGATTTATCACGGATCTTCGTTTGGGTCATAACTTTTTCGTTATAACTTGGATTTCGATGAGGTTTTCACCTAAATGTTTCTAACGAGATTATCTACAACTTTCAATAATAAAATTTTACTTATTTCAAATTTATATTTTCGCTAAATTTTCATGATTTGGCTATTAATTGGAATCTCATAAGACTTTCAACATTTTATGAGTGATTCTAAACATAGTTTTACTTCACTTCTAGTAAAAACTAGCTGTTAGAACTCAACACTCAATTTTATTCACTTTTAATAATAACAATACACAATTTTCAGAACGTGTATGTTACAATCTGCCATAACTGTATCTTTCATTATATGAATTTTATAGTGATCAAGGGCTTGTTTCACTACAATTGACCAGAAATGTGCACAAGAAATATCAGTATCCTTTGATTTAGACACCAAAATTTTCACAAATTAAGCCCATAAAATATGCCAAAAATCAATTTTGTTACAAGAGAATAAAGCATATAGCAATGTGTGAAACAACTTGCTTGCGCTATCAGACCCTGTAGCCCCTTCAGAAAAACTTTTGAACAGGATGGTGAAGAGCGCATTCCAAATAGAAGGAAAACATGATTTCTTGAAGGATGACAAAACAAGTAGGTCAGAATTGTACCCAATTTGGTGATAATCCCTAATGATGCTCGTAGAAGATATCAAATTTGGATTAACATAATCAACAGTAAGTGTTAACCCTAGTAACTTGCAGAAGTTGGCTTTTGTAATTGTTGTTTTATAACCTTGAACATCAAAACTGATAGATTCGGACTTCTTGTTGTAGTTGGCATTGGAGTAGGCCATAGAAAATGTAGATAGAGGGATAGTCTCATAATAAGTTAGGATTTCTTCATAATTGAGTAATTCAAGAATTCAATCAATTGTTGAATAACTGAGATGTACTTTGAATTATTCAAATAAGCAATCATTTCCTGATTAGGTTTCACCATAAGAGATATAAGAAGTTGTTTGATCTATGAACGAGATGTGATCACTAGAAGAAGTCATTTGATCTTGATAAGTAGAACAAATAAAATTGTTGAATCGTCTGGAAAAACTTAGAATGCCTTTGAATGATGTTTAAGCATAAAGGGGAAATTATAGAACAATTTAGGTATTTATAGTATTGGAAACCCAATCGATTCTTTTTGAATTTGAATCGATGAAAGAGAAAATCACCGGCTCATGCATTCAATTCCCATCTCTTCATGCGTCAGCATAAATTCCCACGCTAATGATCATGGAAGTATAGTCCAATAGAAAACCTCCAACTCATCAATTTTACAACAGAAAGATTACAATGACTAATGAAGTTTGATAATAATCATAATCCCTTAAAAAAACACGTCATTTCAATTTGCAGCAGTTTTATAATCATTGATCCACCCTTACATTTTGCAAAAATTGAAATAGAGTACATTGGAATTACGACCAATGCGAGAGAAATATTTAGAAAGAAAATGTGTGTTGATAGGAACCTCATACACACCATGGTAAAAATGATGTATAATCATAAGATTAGTCTTTGCGAAGTCTTTGCTCAGGTTATTTTATACCCAAAACCTTATGGACCCTGAGAGATGTGTGTGATTTTATGAGAGAATTGGGAGTTTGGAAATTGGTAAGGTTGGTGGTGCATTACGTGACCCATGTCAATATTAGGATGATCATCACACAAACTTTTCGAACACCATATATTCCAAGTTTGTTTGACCCAGAACCTAGGGGTGCTATGTGAAATGTGAATAAGATATGGATGAAAGACGTAATGAAGTGATGTTGGTACATTGAAACATAGATCGTTTCTTCCGTCAATTAGTAGTTTCATGCTAGAATTTGTAAACAAATTCATCTTCAATTTATTTTGGCTTAGAAAACGAAACCTATGCTTAGGTTTGTATACACCTAAGAATTCATGGTTTCAAAACTGCTTAAGATGAACGATTGTATGTCTGATATAAAATAATGACCAATTTGTTATCTCTAAATTTTGATATGAATAGAGAAAGGTAGCTCGATGATTTCTGTTAATACAACCTATTCGGAAGAAATTTTTGGAATAAGAAATTTCATTAAGGCTTCAAAAATAAAGAATTTATAAGGCTTTTGACAGCATGTTGCAACATACTTCTAGGGACACTTAACTTATCAATGATATCATGAAACAAAAGTTCACCGTTAATTCCTTTCTTGCATACTAGAATATGAAGTGTTCACTGTCAATTCCTTAAAAAAATCTTCTTGGATTTTCTGAAATTTGTAAAGAGCATAATATATTTTTTGTGGATCTTTCAAACTTTTAAGAAATGCACAAGCTTTTTGTATTTTTGAAAATTTTTTATAAAAGAATATATATATATATATATATATATATATATATATATATATATATATATATATACACACACACACTTGAGAGAGAAATGAGTGTTCTTGACTTGGAAGTGTGATAAGTGAAGAATAATGAAGGAATATCATACTTAAGAGACTAGTTCACGGCGAAACAAGAGCTTACGGCCATAAGCTCTAGTTTACGACCGTAAACTCCATATAATGGAGTTTTTCGGCTTGAATGTTGCACAATGAACTCTAGTAGATACTTCTGAACACCCAATTCTTGACTGTACTAGGCTTTGAACACCCAAATAGACCCTTAACAATGCTAAAAGATAGCAGAAACAAGTCTGACTTTTGATTGAATTGAATGACGTTACAAGATAGAAATTTCGGGTTGTCACATATCATAACCATGCTTGATGACCTAAGATGGCCTGAACACGACGTTCTTCAGGCGTCGCAATCGGTACGACATTTGTCACCTCAAGCCTACCGGCCTAGCTGTTGCAAGCAGCTCAGGTGCGGGATTGTCAGTCTTGTATAGATCTATACATAAGTGTCACACTCTCCCTCCAGGAGACTCTGGTTATAATTTCAGGACTTGGTTAGTACTCAAATAAGTACTTGAAGTGTGTCTCACAAATGCTATATTGACGATTACGTGTAGAATAATGAAAAGTTACTTTGAAATAAATAAACTGTACATATATATTATAAACTATATTTAAGATTTTGTTTTCTGTATTGTAATCTGAACTTTGAAAAGCAACATGTAAGTTCCATAAACTATACCTATTATAGTTTATATGTTTGTATTTTACTGAAATGGAAACCTCTGTATTGTTAATAATTTGATAAGTTTAAATCGAAAATTCTGTGATACGGCTGTCCCGTGAAATTCAACATTTATACCTGAACGGTATTAAGATAGCTTGCAAATATTATATTTTCGTTTAACAAGTTTAATATGACTTTATACTTATATAAATATAATATTTATATAATTATGATTAAATAGACAGTCGAATAAATAATTCTACCCCAAGCGCACAACCAAACAAGGAACAGGAAATGGAGTCAAATTATCAATTCTAAGTCTGTTGAACCCTAATATTATATATATATATATATATATATATATATATATATATATATATATATATAATTTTAATAAAGGCAACAATTAATAAATATTGAAAACATTTAGATATTAACACAAATTTCTTGTGTTACACTTGTATTCCCCCCTAAAACAGTGAAAAATCATGAAAACGTAGGGGTATGAACTCACTTTGTGTACGTGTTTCTGGTTAGATTCGATGTGGTTGCGATGATTCCCGGTATAGAATACGTGTAATTAACCGTATCCTAATTATATTTTACACATAATTATATTCATAAATTAGCTAGCTAATAATTTAACATGATAATTAACACTAGATTGTATAGATTACTTACAAATTGTGAAGAAGTTCTTATGAAAGTTTGAAGGTTTCTGGGTAACTGCTTGCAGATGCAAAGGATTTGATATGTGTTTTGAGAGCATATGAGTGAAATGAGTTTAGTATATGTGTTATATGAATTCATTTGTATCTTAAATATGAAGAAAACTCATGAGGCGGTGAATGTGAGGTTTACGGTAGTAATCACATTGGGAAGCTAACTTTGGATAAGATATAAAGATATTTGAAGAGTTTACGGTCCTACACTCCCAAAAATGAAGTGTTTATGGTTTAGATCAAAAGGAAATGGAGTTTTCGATCCTTAAAGTCAAAGAAGAGGGAGTTTACGGTCAAAAGGGAGGTGTTTACGGTTCTATAATGGGCCCTTATTGAGTTTTTGCCCCTTATAGTAAAAGAAGATGAAGGGTATTTGGATTTGAGTCAAGAGGGAAAAGAGAGTTCGACTTTGATTCAAGGTGAAAAGGGTTTTCTACCAAGTCTTTTCCAAGGATGGGTTTTTGGCCATAAAGCAATCAAAAACTCCATTCGGTTTCATTTTCAAACCGTAAACTACTTTATATTTTGTTCTTAGGCCAAAGACTCTTTTGTGGTGGGTTATTTTATGTTGCCAAGTTTAATCCTTGTAATTTAAACTAAGAGTTAGACCTTTGTTTGAACTAGTGTATGTTTTTGACGACTTATAATTACTTAGATCAACATAAGTTCTAAGTTTACACTCTTGTTTTAACACATTATCGTATGTAAGCGTGTACTCTTGGCAAATCAAAGTTCTTATTGTCTCAATGTTTATGAGATGAATTAAGTTGTACATGGTTGTAATTTAGAATTTTGTTGAATAAGTTTGACTTGAAAATGATGGGTTGTTACATTATCCCCCCGTTAGAGGGAATTTCATCACGAAATTGTTTTTAAAGTGAGTACAATCATGGAGTAGGAAAAAGATGCGGGTACTTTTGTTGCATTTGCTCTTCTCGCTCCCAAGTGAATTCAGGTCCCCGCTTGGCATTCCAGCGAACCTTCACTATTAGTATACGACTTTGTTTCGTTCGTTTTACTTCCTTATCCATGACTTCTATTGGTTCTTTCACAAAGTTAAGATTCTCGTTTATCTCGATGTCAATGAGTGGAATCACAAGAGTCTCGTTAGATAAACACTTCTTTATATTTGACACGTGGAAGACAGGGTATATGTTGTTAAGTTCTTGTGGTAAACGGAGTTTGAAAGATACCGGGCTAATTCTAGCGATGATCTCGAATGATCCAATGTACCTTGAATTTAGCTTCCCACGCTTTCCGAAGCATATCATGCCCTTCCAGGGTGAGACTTTTAATAAGACGTGCTCACCAACCTAGGATTCCAAGGGTTTTCGTCGTTTGTCAGCATAACTCTTCTGTCTGTCTCTAGAAACTTTCAATCATTCCCGAATTTGGACAATCTTTTATGTGGTTTCTAGAATGATATCGAGACTGGTTAGAGTATGGTCGGGTACTTGGTTCTTGTCTAGTTGTGTATCACCCACTTCAGCCCAACACAGAGGAGATTTGCACTTGCGGTTCTAGAGGGCTTCAAATGGAGCAACTTTCATGCTAGTGTGATAGTTGTTGTTGTACGAGAATTTGACACGTGGTAAATGGGTATCCCAAAATTTACCAAAATCTATTACACAAGCTCTCAACATGTCTTCCAACATTTTTATGGTTCTCTTTCTTTTCCCATCTGTCTGAGGATGGTACGCTGTACGCATGTCAAGATAGGTTCCCAAGGACTTTTGTAGTGATTGCCAAAACCGCGAGGTAAATCTACTATCTCAGTCAGAGATAATAGATATTGGCACACCATGCAATCGTACTATGTCTTTAATGTATGTCCTTGTTAACTTCTCCATTTTGTCAGTTTCTTTTATTGGCAGGAAGTGTGCGGATTTGGTTAGTTTGTCGACGATTACCCAAATGGTGTCATGAGCACCCGTTGTTCTAGGTAACTTGGTTATGAAATCCATTGTAATCCGCTCCCACTTCCACTTAGGTATTTCTGGTTGTTGTAGTAGACCTGAGGGCTTTTGATATTCTACCTTGACTTTGGCGCAAGTCAGACACTTGCCCACATAGGTAGCAATCTCAGCTTTCATGTTCGACCACCAATAGAGTTTCTTGAGGTCCAGATACATCTTTTCTGAACCTGGATGAATGGAGTATCGAGTTTTATGGGATACATTCATGACAACATCTCTGTTGCCACCAAACTTCGGTGTCCAGATTTGATTCAAGAGATAACGAACTCTGTAACCCTTGACTTCCAAGTTCTTTTCCATTCCTCTTAATGCTTCACCCGTCACGTTCTCAGGTTTCAAGGCTTCCAGCTGAGCCTCCTTGATCTGTGTGGATAGGTGGGAATGGATAGTCATAGTTAGATACTTTACTCGGTGGCCCGAGTACTCTTTCCGACTAAGGGCATTTGCTACTACATTGGCCTTGCCGGGATGATAGATCGTGCATTTCGTACCGTACAGGTAATGCCTCCAGATTTGTAGAGCAAAAACCACTGCTCCCAGTTCGATGTCGTGTGTGGTATAGTTGACTTCGTGGTTCTTAAGTTGTCTCGAGGCATAAGATATGACCTTTCCTCACTGCATAAGAATGCAACCTAGCCCTTGCTTAGACGCATCACAGTAAACTACAAAATCTTCAGTTCCTTCTAGGAGGGACAGGATTGGTGCACTGAAGAGGGCTTGCTTTAGTGTCTGGAAAGCAATTTCTTATTTCTCCTCCCAGTTGAAGCTTACACCCTTCTGAGTCAGGGTAGTAAGTGGCTTCACAATCTTTGAGAAGTTTTGGATGAACCTTCTGTAATAGCCAACGAGACCTAGAAACTGACAAATCTCTGTTGGGGTTCGTGGGGTCGTCCAGTTTTTGATAGCTTTGATCTTGGAGGGATCAACATGTATCCCTTCATTTTTGACTACATGACCTAGGAAGTCCACCTTTCGAATCCAAAACTCGCACTTCGATAACTTCGCATACAATTTCCCTGCCCTTAAATTTTCCAAGAATTGTCGTAAATGTTGGATGTGTTCTTCCTTACTTCGAGAATAGACTAGTATACCATCGATAAAAATTATAACGAACTTGTCAAAGTAAGGTCGGCACACATGGTTCATCAGGTCCATGAACACTGCGGGCGCGTTTGTTAAACCAAATGGCATCACTACAAATTCATAGTGACCGTAGCGACTTCTAAAAGAGGTCTTTAAAATAGCAGCCTCCTAGACTCGTAGCTGATGGTATCCTAATCTCAGGTCAATCTTGGAGAAGAAACTTGCCCCTTGAAGTTGATCGAAGAGGTCGTCTATCCGTGGTAGATGGTATCGGTTCTTAACGGTAAGCTTGTTTAGTTCACGGTAGTCTATGCACATTCGGAACGATCCATCCTTCTTTTTCACGAACAAGACCGGTGCACCCCAGGTTAAGAAGTTTGGTCTAATGAAGCCTTTGCTTAGAAGTTCGTTTAACTTGCTGGATAGTTCCTGCATTTCTGACGGTGCAAGACGATATGGGGATTTAGCTACGGGGGTAGCTCTAGGAATCAAGTCGATTCAGAATTCGCCTTGACGTTCAGGAGGAACTCCTGAGATATCTTTGGGAAAAACATCAGGGAAATTATAGACTTCAAGGATATCGTTGATGATTTTTACCTCTTGTGTCTTATCTACTACATGGGCTAAGAAGGAACAGTAATATTTGCGAAGATACTTGTTGGCCTTGACGCAAGAAATGATTTGAAGATTTGCACCAGATTTGTCGCCATAGATAACGAGAGATTCGTTACTTGGCAGATTAAGATGAATGGCTCTTTCAAAACATAGGATATTAGCATGATGAAGACTTAACCGATCCATGTTGGTTATAATGTCAAAGCTTTTAATTGAGACTGGCATAAGGTCAATTTGAAATGAATAGTTTTTTAGAGTAAGTGTGCATCCTATGTATATATCATTTTTGCTCTTGGTCTTTCCGTTTGCCATCTCTACTATGAATGTGTCTTTTAATGTTTGGGGATTTTGTTTTAGTAGATGTTTGAATTTATGGCTCACGAAGCTTTTCTCCACAACACTATCGAAAAGAATGCATTCATAAGAATTGCTGAGAAGAAACGTACCAGTAACCACGTTAGGATCTGCCATCGCTTCTTCATGGACAATTGCCAAAATTCTTCCTACATCGCCATCATTCTTTGTCTTTGGGCAGAAATCATTCTTTGTCTTTGGGCAGTTTCTCTTGAAGTGCCTAATTTCGCCACACTCATAACAAGCTTGACTTCCTCCCGCGGTGGGGATTTGAGAGATGGGTTGTGTTGGCGCTTTACAGTAACAGACGGTGTGCCCCTTCTTGTTGCAGTTTCTGCAGTGCATTTCCCTGCAAACTTGATATGTGTGTTTTTATATATATTTATGTGAAACATATCTTAATATTTTAGCCTTTATTATTATTATTTAGAACTAAAATATACTTAATAAGCTTTGAAATATTTAATTACAGTAAAAATAGGAGTTGGAATGCAAAAGGAAGAGAATGGAGCTGAAAAGATGCAAAAAGGATATTGCTGGCAGATTGACCCCTCTTCAGTGTTTCGGGTATATCTGATGACTCACAAATCCAATTGACGAGATTCAAAATGTTCTGAAAACTAGACGAAGTTTCCTATGACTTATGTGAGAGGGACTTTTGGCTAATTCGACACTTATCTTATCCAAAATCGGCCTTGAAGATGAAGCATAAAAGCTGGACGGAAATTCCCTCCAAGTTACTTATTCCCCAAGCACCACTTTCCTTATATTTATTTGCTTAATCCCTAAGCTACATTAGTTTCCTTATTCCAATCCAACTCTAATATTCCATATAATTCCATATCCATAAACTATAAATACCCCATATCATTCCACCAGTTTCATAATCTATGATATTCCACTTCGACTTGTGCAACAAGAAAACTTCATTGTTGCCGTTTTGAGGGTCTAGGAGGCGGCCGGAAGGCCGTTAAGCTAACGGGAGCGGAGAGTGGAAGGATTGGAGAGCGGATACATGTCGGTAATCAGATGGGTTGTTAATGTGACCATGTTTAGCATTCCATTGTGTTACTATTCTGTATTTAGTTTCTGATTTGGGTGTAAAAACCTTTTACTTTGCGTTTATGATTGATTGAAGCTTTGATTATTAGACTAATTGCTATATTGAATTATTTGTTTATGTTTAATTTATCTTGCCAAGCTTGTTAGAAGATCCTTACGTATTAATGATAATTATTTGCTGTTAATTATTAAGTAAATTGAGTTGTATGAACATCTGCTTGATTGCTTGTTGCTTATGATTTTGATGACCATCAAGATTATAAGTATAAGAATAACGAATGTGAAACTAGGATTAACTTGGGAATAAGTAAGTTAATGTGTGAGCCTTGTTTGATGACCATCAACAAGAGGTTAAATTGAATTAGTAATTTGATTAACTATATTTACAAGTCTTGCTTGATACGAACTGAACACTAGGAAGCATGTTAGTATAATCAATTGATCACTGTTTGAATTGACTTGTTTGCTAAAGGATTAGTTGTAGTGAACGTGAATCTAATCATTTTAGGAATCGGTGAACATAAATAAATGAATTTATGTATGCAATTGTCTATGTTTTTAAGGTGTAATTTATCTAAATCAAAGTACCTGAAGAGATTTGTTTTCCTGTTAGTTTATCGAAAGTTGTTAATTAATTGTTAGTTTGAGAATTATTAAACTATTTACTTATTCTTTCATGTGACCTGTTACCTATAATCAAATATTTTAAATTAATTCACCACCATTCTCTGTGATCGACACCCGACTTACCTAAGCTATACTGTAATCTGACTAGGTACACTGCCTATAAGTGCATAGTTAGTCTAAGTTTGTTAGGTCATAAATATTAAAATTAGTGGGTACTTTTGTGCACATCAAAACTCCTGTGTGATGGAAGTTGCACTTATTGCACTTTGGCAAAGTTCCAACATATCGATTCGGGGGTACTAGTGTAGCAGAAACAGTGGTAGGAGTAGAAGTAGGAACAATAGCAGGAACAATGGCAGTGTGTACTGCCACCGTTTTTCGTTTCTTAGAAGGCTCTTGTGATGATTGCCCCTTTCGTTTATTCCAGAATTTCTTTTTGTTTCCTCTTTCTTTGGGATTTTTAGGAACGGCTGGCATGGAATCTTGATGAACTCCATGATCTACAAGTGTCTGAGCCAGACGCTTGGCACTGTCTAATGTAAGTGGATTGGCGGCAATAACGTTTCCTTGAGTCGGGGGAGTTAATCCCCAGATATACCTCTCCACCTTTTTACTCTCTGAGGTGACCATCCCGGGATACAGTAGACCCAGGTCATTGAATCTGGCAGTATATGCAGCAATATCGGATTCCTTCATCTTCAGACTCCAGATTTCCTGTTCTAACTTTTGTATTTCACCTCTAGGACAATATTCTGCTAGCATCAGAACCTTTAAGTCTTCCCAGTTCATGGCATTAGCGACTGGGAGAGAGAACGACTTGACATAGCCATTCCACCAAGAGATGTCTCTGTCTAAGAACGTGCATGCTGCAAACTTTACTTTGCTTGCTTCAGGGAAAGCACAAATTTCAAACTTTGATTCGTTTTTCTCGAACCAGCGTGTCAGAGAAACGACACCTCCAGTCCTATCAAAATATTTGGGTTTAACATTTGAGAAATCTTTATATGAACACTCCCTTGGGTGTCCAAGACTTTCCCCATGATTTGAATTATGAGAACCACTATCGGCTCCACTAGTACCATTGGCGTTTATTTGCGTCATGGCAGTAGCCATGACGACGATCACTGTTTCTTGGAAGACAGCAGGATCATACTGTAGAGGTGGTGGCAGTGGTGGAATTAGTGGAGTGTTGTTGAAACGCCTATTTGATTTACGTGGCGTCATCTTTTTCTACAAAGTTTGAACAGGAAAAGATGTTAAGTTCTCTATAGGAGTTACGAGTCAGGTGATATTAAACAAGATATATCTTAGTTCTAAACGTATTATATCCTGACTTTCATAGTGTTCTGCGATTTACAATAGAAGTCTACGAATATAAGTAAACAATCGTTGATGCCATTATAGCAAAACTTGTAATAAATTTGTATAGTGTGTTCCATACCATGTCTCTCTAAAATTACAATAAGTAATCATAGATTACCATAAGTAAGTAAATTGAAATCACGAAGTCATGAAACGAGTTTTAACTAAAATGTTTGTCAATTTCTTTGATATATTTGATACATAGTGTTTTTGGAAAATTTAACCTTGGAACCGGTCTATAATACATCAAAGTTTAAAGGAAAATCTGGACAGCATTATGATTCCCTGAATAGTATAAACACCTAGACACAGGGTTGAGGTTATATGTAGATAAGGTAGTATCTAATGCATATCCGTAATCCTAGTTTATATCAAAAATGTGAGTAGTGTAAACACTACTCGTGGAGGGCACTACCTTGACTACTGGAATCTGCCACATAGCGCTCTGCTTCCATCAAACGTCTTTCTAATGTGGCCTGATGCTCCCGAAGTGCTCTTATTTTGGTTCGGGCAACAACCATCTCTTCTTGAAGAGTTTCGGTGTGGTTCCTGGTTTGATCATGGTCTTCGTTTAGATAGTGAATATGAATCATGTTAAATTCAGTGGTAGCACCAACCTCCATGACTCGGTTGATAGCCGCACCCGTTTGCTCATCATGGCGAGCAAAACGGCGTACTAATACAGGGAGGGCTCTGTCTTCTGAGCTTCCCCCATCAAGGTTATAGAAGCCTCTTTCCATTCCGTAAGGAGGGCATTGGCCTTGTTCTTCGCTCCGGTTGTGTAAGTCTACGGCCCATCTTAGTGTCGGTCCTTGAAAATCCTGTCTGACTACTGTAACACCATAAATTTTCAAACAAAATTTTAATTTAAAAATCACATAATTCTCATAACACATTTCACAAAAATCTCATTATTTAATTTACAAATCGCAACTCCATAATTGTTTGATTAATAATCCAGGATCCTCAAAACATAACACTTTCACTGGTGTGTACAATCAAGTCGGCGCCTTCCCGCGATCCCGAGAAAACCCTGAAACACATATCACATAACACGATAAGCAGGAAGCTTAGTGAGTTCCCAAAAATACCACACATACTTCAGTAGCCTCTCATGGCTATACTTAGATAAGACCCTCCGGTCAATGTGTCATAGTGGGACCCCCGATCCCAAAACTCGGGTGGACCCTACGGTCCTAACTCAATAGGCTCATGATAACAATGCTCAGCATAAATCACAGAGACATAATGCATAATATCACAATACACAAATAAGCACATAAAACATCTCAGTCACACAAGGATACCACACATGGTAAGTATTGTGAGAAGACTCACCTCGGATGAAGAACAACCCTTATAAATTCTACTGTTGCGCACCGGTCTCTAACTCTGAGCCAAACCCACAATTAACCCAATTAGGAGCTAAGTCCAAACTCTCACTCATTAGGTCTAAGGGCAGTCCACTAACCAGCCTATCAATAACATAAAACCCATTAGGCCCACCAAGGCCCAATAATAAATGGGCTCTCTTGAGGCCCAACTCTCAAATCTTAATGGCAAGCCCAACCTAAGGGCCCAAAGCACAAATGTGTATTCCTCTGGTCCAAAACTCTATTGCAACAAGCCCAAACTCCGGGACCAACACTCAAGGCCCAAATTGAGACTTAGCCCAAAAGTCTATAGTGAGGTTACGCGGGGTGTACCTCTCTTGGTACGCTCAGCGTACTCACGAATCCGGATTAGCCATCAGGGACACCTAGTCAGTACGTAGTGCATACAGGAATTATGCTCAGTGTACGACCATGATTGCTTTTCCTACTCCATTGTTATTAACCCATTAAAACATTAACTCAAATCCTAGATTTGGATTCCTTAATGGCTCTTACTCCATAAAGTCAGTGACTTTAAACCTTTGCATGGATGATAAGGTCACAAACACACAAAACTCTCACTTTCTTAGCTTAAATGCTCATACCCCATGCATGGCTTGATTCAAACGTCTAAGACCTCATTTTTATGGATCCTCTCCACTAGAAACACTTTAAAGGACAAACATTAGGCTCTGGAGTGCAACAAATCATAAAGCTTCAAGCTTTGGGACCAAAAACCCTAAAATGGACCATATCATGCACAAATCAAAAGGATGGGAAAGCTTTGAACTTTATACCTTCAAATGATGCTCCATCCACAGAAAAGATCAGATCCAAAGCCTGGACTCCAACTCTATTCTCTTCCATGCTCCTTCTTCACTCCAAAAATCTCACAAGAACACTTATAAGCTCACAATGGACACTCAATCTCAAATAACGGGAATTAGGGTTTTAAGAGTGTTGAAATCTGGAAATGGTGGCTGGATATGAAGACATAATGTTCCTTAAATAAGGACACTCCAAAATATTAGGGTTTCTTTTAGGACCTAGTACGCCCATCATACCCTCTGGTACGCCCAATGTACTGGGTGACTCTGCTTCAATTTCACGCACATGAGTACGCTAAGCATACACAGATCTACGCCCAACATACTCAGCTGTCACCTTTCTCAAATAAAGTACTTACCCTGCCAAAACTCCAAACTTCCATTGCTTCCTCGGTATAACTCTGATTCCAATGGACCTCATATCCACAGAAAGATGACGGGATGCCCTATGCTTCTAACAAATCATCGCAACCCTGGGACTTCCTCATGCCCAAGTTGTAGCCCACGAACCATAACCACAGGCGATCCGAAACAGAATGTTACAACTACGGGATATTGATCCACATGTGGTGGATTATAGACCTCAAGATCCGTGTTGGAGCCTTTGAATCCTCTTCATCTTCGACTCCCATTATTTCTGCAGGATCCTCCTCCAGATCCTCTACAATCCAACCACCGTTGCCTTGATTTGGGAAATAAGGATCTCCATGTAAGTGAAATCCTGCCATTTTGTCTGTGCGAGAATAGGAATACATGAAAACTCAAGAGCATGATACATGTTAAAGCCTAGATGTTATAGTTACGGTTCTTATAGTATCATAAAATACTCCTATAGTATTTTAACTTTATGTTTGGTTCTTAGAGTTCTTCTAGTATATAGGTTTGGTAAGTTTTAGATTTGCTGCAACACCACGATTACTCCCAAACACATGTTGGTCGTATCTCAAATAAATATAGTTGATCAGGCTATATTTATTCCAGATATGATTACATAACTGTCCAGGTTTAACTGAAGTGTCCAACATCTAAATACTTTTATGTAGTTCTCACTGTGATACTATTTCTTGTACGTATGTATGTTAGTATACTTCTTATAAAATACTTAGATTTCAAAAGTATACTTTTAGTCAGAACACTTCAGTCCCATTGTATTTATAGTTGTATATATTTTATGGTTTGATATACTTAGTTCACTATAAACATTGCTCTGATATCAATCCGTCACACCCCAAACATATAACGGTGGAAACATTTGGGGGCGGAGGAAGTCATGTATAGTATCACAAAAATTGTATAATAGTAATCAAAGTACGACAACCATGTATTAATAAAGTATAAGTTATTACATATGTGTTCAAATCATTGTATATTGACACCAAAAATGTATAGCAAAAGTTAAAAGACATGAGTCTATGAAGCTCCTTCTTCTCAAAACTCGTGGATGTACCTGTTTACTTATTTCCTGAGAATACAAGTAGTTTTGAAAAGAGTGTCAACAATTAAGTTGAAGAGTTCATAAGCATGTTTGTAATTAAAATCTATCGTTGTTCTTTGAAAATGTAAACATGTTTTTCCAAAAAAAATCCTATATTTTCTGTTGTAATATGTTGTACTAAAAACGTGTAAATGTTATCGTACTCTAATATAGTATGCTATAGTTTTAATCCATATGAAACCATGAAAAGTATGTTTTCTATATAATGACTTAGTATTCTATATTTGTACTTGTGTAATATTGTATTATAGTTTTATTATTTAATAAAACTATGTGAAGATCTTTACTTATTCTTACACTAATTGTATAGTTCAATACCAAATTGTTAGTTATCATAACCATGCTTGATGACCTAAGATGACCTGAACACGACATTCTTCAGGCTTCGCAATTGGTACGAAATTTGTCACCTCAGGCCTATCGACCTAGCTGTTGCAAGCAGCTCAGGTGCGGGATTGTCGGTCCCGTATAGATCTATACATAAGTGTCACGCTTTCCCTCCAGGAGACTCTGGTTATAATTTCAGGACTTGGTTGGTACTCAAATAAGTACTTGAAGTGTGTCTCACAAATGCTATATTGACGGTTACGTGTAGAATAATGAAAAGTTACTTTGAAATAAATAAATTGTACATATATCTCATAAACTATATTTAATATTTTGTTTTTTGTATCGAACTTTGAAAAGCAACATGTAAGTTCCATAAACTATACATATTATAGTTTATATGTTTGTGTTTTACTGAAATGGAAACCTCTTTATTGTTAATAATTTGATAAGTTTAAATCGAAAATTCTGTGATACGGTTGTCCCATAAAATTCAACATTTATACACGAATGGTATTAAGATAGCTTGCAAACATTATATTTTCGTTTAACAAGTTTAAAATGATTTTATACTTATATAAATATAATATTTATATAATTATGATTAAATAGACAGTCGAATAAATAATTTTACCCCAAGCCCGCAACCAAACATGGAACGGGAAATGGAGTCAAATTATCAATTCTAAGTATGTTGAACCCTAATTATATATATATATATATATATATATATATATATATATAATTTTGATAACGGAAACAATTAATAAATATTTGAAAACATTTAGATATTAACACAAATTTCTTGAGTTACACTTGTATTCCCCCCTAAAACAGTGAAAAATCATAAAAACGTAGGGGGTGTGAACTCACCTCATGTACGTGTTTCTGGTTAGATTCGATGTGGTTGTGATGATTCCCGGTATAGAATACGTGTAATTAACCGTATCCTAATTATATTTTACACATAATTATATTCATAAATTAGCTAGCTAATAATTTAACATGATAATTAACACTAGATTGTATAGATTACTTACAAATTGTAAAGAAGTTCTTATGAAAGTTTGAAGGTTTCTGGGTAACTGCTTGCATATGCGAAGGATTTGATATGTGTTTTAAGAGCATATGAGTGAAATGAGTTTACTATATGTGTTAGATGAATTCATTTGTATCTTAAATATGAAGAAAACTCATGAGGCGGTGAATGTGAGGTTTACGCTAGTAATCACATTGGGAAGCTAACTTTGGATAAGATATGAAGATATTTGAAGAGTTTACGGTCCTACACTCCCAAAAATGAAGTGTTTATGGTTTAGATCAAAAGGAAATGGAGTTTCCGATCCTTAAAGTCAAAGAACAGGGGGTTTACGGTCAAAAGGAAGGTGTTTACGGTTCTATAATGGGCCCTTATTGAGTTTTCACCCCTTATAGTCAAAGATGATGAAGGGTTTTCGGATTTGAGTCAAGAGGGAAAAGAGTTTTCGGCTTTGATTCAAGGTGAAAAGGGTTTTCGCCCAAGTCTTTTCCAAGGATGGGTTTTCGGCCATAAAGCAACCAAAAACACCATTTAGTTTCATTTCCAAACCGTAAACTACTTTATATTTTATTCTTAGGCCAAAGACTTATTTGTGGTGGGTTATTTTATGTTTCCAAGCTTAATCCATGTAATTTAAACTAAGAGTTAGGCCTTTGTTTGAACTAGTGTATGTTTTTTGATGACTTATAATAACTTATATCAACATAAGTTCTAAGTTTACACTCTTGTTTTAACACATAATCGTATGTAAGCATGTACTTTTGGCAAATCAAAGTTCTTATTGTCTCAATGTTTATGAGATGAATTAACTTGCACATGGTTGTAATTTAGACTTTTATTGAATAAGTTTGACTTGAAAATGGCGGGTTGTTACATAAAGCCCATTTCTGATTTTCAACATGAATTTTGCTTTTTTTTTAACAACCAACAACAAATTAAGTTAACAGTCCAACAAATTTGCAACTACTTTATTTACATTTTCATTAATTTGTTATTACTTATAAGTTTTTACTCTTTAAAATGTTTCCTAAAATGCAAGTTTAATAAGGGTTGACTAAGATTGTGCCAATGCCCATCAGGTGCTCGATTTAATGCCAAGGTTAGTTTCATTTTTTTTGTTTTAAACTTATACCACACATCAGGATATAAACACATTTTTTGTTTTCCTTTTTTTTTGGCTGCATGCCCAGCAGGAACAAATCATTGATGCTAAAGGTAAAAAATTTATTTTAAAACTTAACAAATGACATTGCCCACAAAGTTGGTATATATAACCTCATTTTTTTCTAAATTCCACAAAAAATGGTTTTTTATGTATACTTTGACTTCAAATATAGGTTTTTTTCTCCTTAATTTGTAGGTTTTTAACAACAAAGTAAACACCTTGCTCATGTATCTTTTGTTCATGTTTTTTATTTATGATTTTAGTCCGACAAGAAACATTAAAATCCATAAACATTCTAAATCCTTACAATATGTTCAAATCAGGATCTTGTAACTATGATTCTTGAGAGCGCAATAATTAGTTTGAATATGTCTCTCAGCTGTTGAAGGAGCCGAAAGGGGAGCCTTTTTAAGATAAGAGCTACAAGTTGGAGATATTCCTTTAGAAATCATGTTGTTTGCTATCATTTCAGCAGACCTTCTTCATGAAATTGGCAAAATATTGTAGTTGTGTATGGTAACTATTTAATTTTAAAAGTAGTTTTCGATAAGGGCAGCATTGTGAAAATCGATGGTTTTTTTTTGTTTTGACTTTTCCTGTTGGCAAATATTTTAGTAACTGATTACTGTTGTGGTTTTTGTCTATTGTAGGTGCATAGAGTGCATGGGATATGCTATAGGAAAGGGAAGTAATAGCATCTTAATCTCAAGGTTAGCTTAAAAGGAAGAAATATCATCTTACTTTTTTGAATTAATCTTCTTATAATGCACGCTTCACGTTTTTTAAGTCCTGATGTATGTGATTAGGTTGGCTTCCTGTTATTTCCATAACTAAAAATAATTTGAGTGTTCTAAGACCTTTAGTTTTAAATTCTTAATCAAGGAAAGTATAACCTTAACCGTATCCTTACCAATGCCCTCAAACGTCTTTTGATTGTTGACGACATAAGTTTGCTTACTTTATTCCTAATCATGTTAAAGGAAAAAAGAAAAGCCAGAAAACATGAAAAATGTTAAAAGAAAAACAAATGGGGTCTTATTTGGTAGCAAATAACCAACGGAATAGGTGGTTAATATGTTAATGGTCATTTTTGAGTAGGAGCTAAAAGTATAGATGAGGAAAGTAAATTTGTTTTTAGGAGTGTTGTGTTTTGCACTTTTCTTGATATGAAGAAGGCACTTTCTGCTAAGTTCATTGGCTTTACCATATAAGTTTTAAAAATGTTGACATTTTTCTATCTATCCATTCTTTTTGATATTTTTTTTTACTTTTTCACCTTTTACTATATTTTCTATTCTAACATCTTAGGTCCTCCTAAAAATCTTAAACCTGGAAAGTATTGGTATGATAAAGTATCTCATCTTTAGGAAAAGGTAAATCTTATTTATTATAATGCTTATTTCCATCATGCTTTACTGTACAAACTTCTTATATGTGACTTTTTGAAAGCATGTATCAACAAACAACAATTTAGTGATAAAGAAGTTGGAGGAGTTAAAACCATGTGTTTTCTTCTTAATAGAATAGGATAGGGTATTCCGGTTCTTCAACAGAGCAACATGGGATGAGACTGGAAGTGTGACATCCCAAAAATCTCGGCCAGAAAAGACCGATTTTCATTTATGCTTTTAAATATTTTCAGAGTAAATCCTTTTGATTTGAAAGAGTTGCGGAATTTGTTCCCAAAAAACAAAACATGATAAAACATTGTTTACCGAAGCATTTCATAAAAGAAATGTATTTTCATTATAATCAAAACTCGGGGTGTCATGTTCCGATACAGACCAATAAGCATAAACGAATACATTACAAGTCATATAACAAATATAAACATATGCAGACTTGTAAACAAAACAACTTGATGGTTCATCCATCTCATGCCCTTCCGCCACTTCCTGTAATACAATTTAAAACTGAGTGGGTCAGGCTTGGGAGCCTGGTGAGCATATAGGGTTTTCAACCCACAATAAATATCATATTTAATTTTCACCAACCAACAATAACCCAATTACCCATTCCCGTTATTCTCACTTTAATGTCCCTAAAACAACTAACATAAGGGACCTAGTCTAAGAATATTTCATCGGGGCGACAACACATGCTTCGGGGGTACCTCAGCAATATAAGTCAAATAAGGCAACCATGAGGGGGATGGAGTACAGCGAATGAACACCCAAGTTCATTAACACCTACAGGTGGCGAACCTGCTAATGTTTCCACAAGACTGTCTAGAATAGCTAGTGGTCGTCATCTAAACTCCGCTAGATGACTCAATCAAACAACAACGAGGCCTCTCATCTGTTTATTACACACCAACTGTCTACCCATGTTCTACCCAACATATTAGTAGATAAAATATACATTTGTATACATAGTTTAAAGAAAACCTGTATAGCATGCTTTAATCAACACATATATCACATAACAGATGAGGCACACACACACATAACACATATCTCATAAAGAAATAAGCAGATCTATAAGATAGAAGAGAGTGAATACTCATTCACACATAACACAACCAAATATATACACATAGCACGTATTTTTATATAAAATACTTCGTATTATTGTATTTGGAAGAAAATAACTACACACTCACACTTATAAACAACAATACTCTTAATACACTCGAACCAAACTCATATTATTATTGTGTTTATGAAAGGTAGTATACACTCACTTGATCAGAAGATGATCGGACAGCACTACGACTTGCAGAAGTAGTAATCCACAGCAGATCTGGAAGATCTTCACAAAAATCGAACTTCTCGCGGGCAGAGCTTCGACTCGGGAACCGCACTTCTCGGGATCTTCGGGATCTCGGGACTTGCCTCGGGGCTAGAGTATGATACCGGGGCTTCGGGGTATTTCTGGCACACAAAACGATGCAAAATGGGAGAGAGAAGAGAAGAAATGAACAAGAATTATGGCTGCCTTCGGATCCCATTTTATAGAGGCTGGAGCCTCGGAGTACGCGGGGCGTACTGCGTTACGCGGGGCGTACTGCCCAAAACGTCATTGCTTACGTATCCGAAGTGCTCGAGTGCGAGTGTCGACATCCCTCGGAGTACGCGGGGCGTACCTCGGATCAGATCGGTGACTCCTTTGGATAATGCTTCCGAATTTTGATTTAAATTTAATTACTAAATGATTAATAAACTTCGGAAATTCATAACTTCTTCATACGAACTCCGTTTTCGACGTTCTTTATATCCACGCGAAGGTGAGACTAAGCTCTACAACTTTCGTTTAGACTCCGTCGGCTAATTTTGACTTTATTTTTATTAATTATTTTTAATAGGCCGCGACAGAAACTTTCGTTATAAATTCATAACTTCTTCGTTTGACGTCCGTTCTCGCCTAACTTTTTATCGCTTCGATACCAACAATGAGATCTTCGATTCTCATTTAGATTGCTTCGGCTAACAACCGCTCGATCTCAAATCGAGTAAAACAGGTTGTATACCGCTAAGCCGGAACTTCGATAAATCATAACTTCCTCATACGAAGTCAGATTTGGGCGTTCTATATATATTCAGAAACCTCGTTTCAACTACTACAACATTAATCAAATATATTAAGTTTATTTTACACTAATTTTGACGCTTATTTTTATTCTTAATTAATCAAACCACATAATTAAGCAATTAAGCACAAAACACAAAATACTCAAATAAGACAATCTTATTACTTCAAAATGGGTTACAAAGGTTAACCTAGACTATTACATTGCTAAAAATGGCAAGCCCGGAAACACAGGCGTTACAATTCTCTCCACCTTAGAATGATTCCGTCCCCGGAATCACACATCAACAAACAAATGCGGATAGCGACTCAACATGTCACTCTCCGTCTCCCAGGTGAGATTCGGCCCATTCGTGTGTTTCCATCGGACAAGCACTAACCCAACCATTTTGCGTCGCAACTTCTTAGTCTTTCGGTTAACAATTGCCTCTGGTTCTTCAATCAACCTTTTGTTCTCATCAATTCTCAATTCAGAAATTGGAATTATATCGGGAACTTCTCCCGTGAACTTCCTCAAATAACACACATGAAAGGTGTTGTGAATTCCATTCAGTTCTTCGGGTAATTCGAGCTTGTAAGCTTGATTCCCAATCCTCTGAAGGACTTTAAACGGTCCAATAAACCTTGGACTCAACTTTCCCCTTTTACCAAATCTTATAAGTCCCTTCCACGGCGAGACTTTAAGCAAAACCGAATCTCCAACCTCAAAAGTCATCGGTTTTCGCTTCTTGTCAACATAGCTCTTTTGACGATCTTGAGCTGCTAACATTCTTTCCCTAATTATTTTCAACTTTTCAGCAGTTTGATGAACCATCTCCGGTCCCATAAACTGCTTTTCCCCAGCCTCAAGCCAACAAGACGGCGTACGACACTTCTGTCCATACAAAGCTTGAAAAGGTGCCATCTTAATGCTCGAGTGAAAACTATTATTATAGGAAAATTCTACCAACGGTAAATGTTCATCCCAATTACCTAGGAATTCCAAGGTACATGCTCTCAGCATATCTTCAAGTGTTTGTATTGTTCTTTCACTCTGACCATCAGTCTGCGGATGGTAAGCTGTGCTTAAACATAACTTGGTACCCATTTCCTCTTGTAGACATTTCCAAAACCTTGAGGTGAAACGGCTATCACGATCCGATACAATCGTTAACGGAACACCGTGAAGCCTCACAATTTCCTTCACGTAAGAATTCGCAAGCTTTTCCATAGACCATTTCTCCCTGGCCGCTATGAAATGCGCACTCTTAGTGAATCGATCAACGACCACCCAAATCATGTCGTGACCATTCTTTGTTCTGGGCAGTTTAGTGACAAAATCCAGAGCAATGTCTTCCCACTTACCCATAGGCACAGGCAATGGTTCTAAACTCCCGTAAGGTTTCTGATGTTGTGTCTTGACTCTCGCACAAGTCACACACTCGGCCACATACTTTGCAACATCAAGCTTCATCGTCGGCCACCAGTAGTAGGGTTTCAGGTCCCTATACATTTTAGTGCTACCCGGATGAATCGAGTACATGGACTTGTGAGCTTCTTCCATCAGAAGATCTCTGACTCCTCCTGTCTTAGGTATCCAAATCCGATCTTGGAACACCTTCAGTCCATGACTGTTTACACCGAACACCAACGTTTTGCCCAAACGTTCTTCCTTTCGGTCATTTTTCTCAGAAGCTTCCTCTTGAGCTTTCTTTATACTTTCCACAATGGTCGAGACAACTTCAATTCTCAACGCTCTTGGCCTCTTCCTTTCAAGATTGACCTTCCGACTGAGAGCATCAGCAACACCATTAGCTTTACCGGGGTGGTAAAGTATCTCGCAGTCGTAGTCTTTAAGTAATTCTAGCCAGCGTCGTTGCCTCATATTCAATTATTTCTGATTAAAGAGGTATTGGAGACTCTTATGATCAGTGAAAAGTTTGCACTTCGTGCCATAGAGGTAATGCCTCCATATTTTTAGAGAGAAAACTACCGCTGCCAACTCCAAATCATGAGTCGGGTAATTCTTTTCATGCTCTTTCAGCTGTCGAGACGCATATGCTATCACCTTTTCTCTTTGGGTCAAAACACAACCCAATCCAACACCAGACGCATCGCTATAAACAACGAAGTCTTCAACTCCATCGGGTAGAGAAAGTATCGGTGCCTCGCATAGCTTCTTCTTTAACTTCTCGAATGCTTCTTTATGCTTATCACTCCAAGCATAAGTAGCTCCTTTGTGGGTCAAAGCTGTTAATGGAGTAGCAATCGAAGAAAAACCTTGGATAAACCTTCGGTAATATCCGGCTAATCCTAAAAAGCTTCGAATCTCCGTGGGACTTTTCGGTTGTTCCCACTTCGTCACAACTTCGATCTTCGCTGGATCAACCATTATCCCTTCTTGGTTGACCACGTGACCCAAGAATTGGACCTCACGAATCCAAAAATCACATTTGGAGAACTTCGCATAAAGCTTCTCCTTCTTCAAAACTTCTAACACTTCTCGCAAGTGCCTGCCATGCTCCTCCTGGCTTTTCGAGTAGATCAGAATGTCGTCTATGAACACTATCACGGATTTATCAAGGAACGGGTTACAAACCCTATTCATCAAATCCATGAACGCTACTGGAGCATTGGTTAGTCCAAATGACATAACCAAGAACTCGTAGTGTCCATATCTAGTTCTGAATGCAGTCTTCTCGATATCTTGCTCTCTTACTTTCAGCTGATGATATCCTGACCTTCGGTCGATCTTCGAGAAATAGCTCGAACCTTGCAATTGATCAAACAGGTCATCAATCCTCGGCAACGGATATCTATTCTTTTTTGTTGCCTTGTTCAGCTCTCTGTAATCGATGCACATTCTCATACTTCCATCTTTCTTCTTTACAAATAACACCGGAGCTCCCCAGGGCGATGAACTAGGTCTAATGAAACCTTTGTCCAACAACTCCTGAAGTTGCATCATTAACTCCTTCATCTCCGTCGATGCTAATCGATAAGGTGCTTTTGCTATTGGCGTGGTTCCTGGTAACAAGTCTATTCTGAACTCCACTTGTCTATCAGGTGGTAATCCAGGAAGATCTTCGGGAAATACTTCCGGATAATCACACACCACTGGAATGCTCTGCATCACCTTCTTTTCTTTCTTAGCATCAATCACAAATGCTAAATATGATGTACATCCCTTGGTCAAACACTTTCTGGCTTTCATTAGAGAAATGATCCCAGAATTCACTCGCCGTTTGTCCCCATACACCATAAACGAATCTTTTCCAGGCGGGTTTACTTTAACTATCTTTTTCTTGCATAAAATTTCGGCATCATTGGCGCTAAGCCAATCCATTCCCAACATGATGTCGAAACCATTAAGATCGATGGGCAATAATTCCTCGTGAAACTTATTCCCATTAAGGTCGATCAAGACGTTTTTCATACGATGGCTAACAGGTACAAACTTGCCACTAGCTACTTCGACTAATAAAGCATTATCTAGTCTATCAATAGGCAAAGCTAGCTTTCTACCAAACTCATGCGAAATAAAGGAGTAGTTGGCTCCAGAATCAAACAAAATTTGAGCAGGTAATTCATTTACGAGAAAGGTACCTGAAGCGACATCAGCTTCATCTTTCGCAGCCTCAAGTGTCATCTGGAAGGCTCTCGCCTTCGGCTTTGGTGGAATGTTGGGCCTAGCTGCCTCCTTCTTCTTCGGACAGTCTTTCAAAATATGCCCCTCTTCATTGCAACCAAAACACATCCTTTTGTTGTTCGGACATTCATTGGCAAAATGTCCAACCTTTCCACACTTGTAGCAGGTCACATCCTCGCTACATTTCCCAAAGTGCTTTTTCTTACACTTATCACACCACTTTGCTTCGCCTTCTTTTCCTCCAAACTTTCTCGAATCAGACTTCGAAAATTTGCTCTTCTTACTGGAACCAGATGTTCCTTCAAACTTCCTTTTCTCACCAACCTCAACCTTGACGGTGGTTCTCCCCTTGATCATGTTCTCAACAGACTTGGCAGCCCAGATAGCTGCCTCTAGAGTAAGTGCCTGACGTACCGGCACCTCGTACTCCCATGGAAGTCCCTTCGCATACCGATCCACCTTTGTCAGCTCGTCTGGAATGATACGCAAGGCAAACTCCATCTTATCGGTGAAGTTATTGGTGTACTCATCCACTGACATGCTACCCTTCGTCAATGTCAAAACTTATTCTCCAACTCCAACAGATTTTGAGCCGAGCAGAACTTGCGCTTAAACTGCACCAAGAACTCTGCCCATGACAATTGCAGTGGCTCGTTAGGGCTCAAAGTCTTCCCTAGAGTGTTCCACCAACGGACGGCTCCACCTCGGAATTGTCGCACGGCATAGATAGTCTGCAACTTGCCTTTACAGCCACATGTCATAAAGGCTAACTCCATTTCGGAGATCCAATCCATAACCCCAATCGGATCCTCCTTTCCATTGAAGGTCGATGGTTTGCAAGTCAAAAAGTCCTTGTACTTGCATACCATTCCATCATTCCTTCCTTCATGGTTATCTTGCCTAACTATTGGTGGGTTGGCTGGACCAACAGACCCACTGAAGTTTCCTCCTTCTGAGTGCCCTTCATTTAATTCAGGCGCTTCCACACGAATCGACAGTTCTTCACGATTTTGTTGAAGCAACCGTCTAGTTTCATCCATCTGACGATCCAACATCGTCTGAATCATCAATTGCACACCAGCCATGGTTATTGGCTCAGGTGCTGCTGCTACGACAGGTATTGGCTCAATCACTGGTGGTTGATTCCTGTTTTCGTCAGCATTTCCAACTCCACTTCTTGTTCTCACCATTTTGATCTACACACCGAATAAGGTGAAATTAGATCCTCAATCATGATAGATATTCAAATCATCCTTATCACTCCGAAACGTTTACATGCTAGTTCTAATATCGTAGACGTACGCTTAGAATCCTACACACATAAGGTTTCTAGATCCGGTCGACAACAGACCATAGATCCGAACAAATAATATCATATATGGCAACATATAACATTTAGCACATAAAGCATTTTAGGCAACTTTCCTAAAATAAACTAGTGCTCGTGTCTAAATCACAACAGACACACATCTCAAAACTTCACTTAGCATTCTAAGTTTAAGTCTAGAAATCCTACAAATTCCTAGTTCGCTTAAACTAATGCTCTGATACCAACTGTGACATCCCCACAATCTCGGCCAGAAAAGACCGATTTTCATTTATGCTTTTAAATATTTTCAGAGTAAATCCTTTTGATTTGAAAGAGTTGCGGAATTTGTTCCCAAAAAACAAAACATGATAAAACATTGTTTACCGAAGCATTTCATAAAAAGAAATGTATTTTCATTATAATCAAAACTCGGGGTGTCATGTTCCGATACAGACCAATAAGCATAAACGAATACATTACAAGTCATATAACAAATATAAACATATGCAGACTTGTAAACAAAACAACTTGATGGTTCATCCATCTCATGCCCTTCCGCCACTTCCTGTAATACAATTTAAAACTGAGTGGGTCAGGCTTGGGAGCCTGGTGAGCATATAGGGTTTTCAACCCACAATAAATATCATATTTAATTTTCACCAACCAACAATAACCCAATTACCCATTCCTGTTATTCTCACTTTAATGTCCCTAAAACAACTAACATAAGGGACCTAGTCTAAGAATATTTCATCGGGGCGACAACACATGCTTCGGGGGTACCTCAGCAATATAAGTCAAATAAGGCAACCATGAGGGGGATGGAGTACAGCGAATGAACACCCAAGTTCATTAACACCTACAGGTGGCGAACCTGCTAATGTTTCCACAAGACTGTCTAGAATAGCCAGTGGTCGTCATCTAAACTCCGCTAGATGACTCAATCAAACAACAACAAGGCCTCTCATCTGTTTATTACACACCAACTGTCTACCCATGTTCTACCCAACATATTAGTAGATAAAATATACATTTGTATACATAGTTTAAAGAAAACTTGTATAGCATGCTTTAATCAACACATATATCACATAACAGATGAGGCACACACACACATAACACATATCTCATAAAGAAATAAGCAGATCTATAAGATAGAAGAGAGTGAATACTCATTCACACATAACACAACCAAATATATACACATAGCACGTATTTTTATATAAAATACTTCGTATTATTGTATTTGGAAGAAAATAACTACACACTCACACTTATAAACAACAATACTCTTAATACACTCGAACCAAACTCGTATTATTATTGTGTTTATGAAAGGTAGTATACACTCACTTGATCAGAAGATGATCGGACAGCACTACGACTTGCAGAAGTAGTAATCCACAGCAGATCTGGAAGATCTTCACAAAAATCGAACTTCTCGCGGGCAGAGCTTCGACTCGGGAACCGCACTTCTCGGGATCTTCGGGATCTCGGGACTTGCCTCGGGGCTAGAGTATGATACCGGGGCTTCGGGGTATTTCTGGCACGCAAAACGATGAAAAATGGGAGAGAGAAGAGAAGAAATGAACAAGAATTATGGCTGCCTTCGGATCCCCTTTTATAGAGGCTGGAGCCTCGGAGTACGCGGGGCGTACTGCCCAAAACGTCATTGCTTACGTATCCGAAGTGCTCGAGTGCGAGTGTCGACATCCCTCGGAGTACGCGGGGCGTACCTCGGATCAGATCGGTGACTCCTTCGGATAATGCTTCCGAATTTTGATTTAAATTTAATTACTAAATGATTAATAAACTTCGGAAATTCATAACTTCTTCATACGAACTCCGTTTTCGACGTTCTTTATATCCACGCGAAGGTGAGACTACGCTCTACAACTTTCGTTTAGACTCCGTCGGCTAATTTTGACTTTATTTTTATTAATTATTTTTAATAGGCCGCGACAGAAACTTTCGTTATAAATTCATAACTTCTTCGTTTGACGTCCGTTCTCGCCTAACTTTTTATCGCTTCGATACCAACAATGAGATCTTCGATTCTCATTTAGATTGCTTCGGCTAACAACCGCTCGATCTCAAATCGAGTAAAACAGGCTGTATACCGCTAAGCCGGAACTTCGATAAATCATAACTTCCTTATACGAAGTCAGATTTGGGCGTTCTATATATATTCGGAAACCTCGTTTCAACTACTACAACATTAATTTTTATTCTTAATTAATCAAACCACATAATTAAGCAATTAAGCACAAAACACAAAATACTCAAATAATACAATCTTATTACTTCAAAATGGGTTACAAAGGTTAACCTAGACTATTACATTGCTAAAAATGGCAAGCCCGGAAACACAGGCGTTACAGGAAGCTATGGCAACAACAACCAAGAGGATGTAAATTGTGCTAACAAATATAATTACATATTTGTTAACTATTACCCAGGAATTATAATTTTTTTTACTTTCTTTGCTTGCCAATAACTTATATCACACTGAACACACACATTACGATCTAAAATAAAATACAACTTCTATCACATTAGTCCAAAAGTCGCGTGCCCTTTTCTAGTTTTGTATTAACTAATGGTTTTGTAATTAACCTTTTGTACGATGTTTGCTTAAATAATCCTATAATGAGAGGTGCCGCTTCAGTGAAGTGTGTTTGTGTTAGGAGCATGTATGAATTGACAAACACGATTGACTGCATATGCAATGTATATTGAAGGGATCTAAAATACAGAAATGGTATTTTAAAATTTATTGTGAACATGTTAAACCTTCAAGATACAGAAACGGTATTTTTAAAATTTAAGAAATCACATATGATGCCTAAATGAGGAAAATGCCAAATAGAGCCAAAATGGAATTTGGTTTAAAAAGTCCTGTAAATAATTTATACATGTTTAAAACATATTTGGCATATGGTTGGGGCTTTTTAACATAGATTTAAACACATTTTTCAAGGAAAATATGAACTTGACAAAAAAGTGAGACAAAAGGGCAAAAAATGTCCAAAATTAGTATTTTGTGCTTATGAAGCATGTTTAGTTTTGGGAATAAATTTGAAATGATATTGTAATAGAACATAATATTCATAGTATAGTTGTGAAACTAAAGGAAAAAAATGTGAAAATAAATAAATAATGTTAAATAGTAAAAACCATAAATATGAGGAAAAATGCTGAAAGTGGATTCAAAGCCTAACGAGGCATGTTTGGCAATCCAGACGAGTTTGGAATAGTATTAAAGTGACTAAAATATTACATATTCTGAAAATTAGTTGTCGATTGCTATTTTATTAAAAATAAAGTAATATATTATTTCTGAATAATTAGATGTAAACGATATGAGAAACTTGGAAACCATTACGATGTAAATATTTTAGTTATGATTTGATATATTAAACTATACAAGAGACACCTAGTAAAATATAATATCATATTTGAAAGTAGAATGTTTTAATATGAAAAGCTTGCATAATGCTATTAATAAAGGGTTGGAAAATGAATCAGGTAATGAAAAATCTAAAGAATGTTGTAGAATTCTTATAGAACCCTTTAATGATGGAAAATGCCAATGAGGTATGTGATAGATATGATGTAAGAAATGGATTTGCAAAGATAGCGGGTTAGAGACTAGATGCCACCTAGTCTCACATGTGAATACATATGATTATTGTGGATAAATGTCATGAAAAGATATTGTGGATATAGAAAATTACGTATGCTCAAAACCCAATTGCATTTTATGAAATTGGTAATTGAAATTGTGAATTATTATAGTTATGTTATAAATATAAAAATGAGTTGTAACATCCCAAGTTTCAAGACCAAAAATTTCATTTTGATAAAACAATTTATCAAAACATTTGTAAGAAAACATCATCGAGTCACATCCTTTCATGAAAACATAATCACATGTCTCAAAACCATATAAAAATAGTAATAATGTTAGAGTACAATCCCAAGAGTATCATAATGCATAAATCATGTGTGTGTATGATGCACAGCTACCGTGCCAGCTTTTTCCCCTTCGGTGAAGAGGTACCTGAAACACAACTGAAAATTGTAAGCGTGAAGCTTCGTGAGTTCCCCCATCATACCACATACCATATATAACACATACTTCCAGACTGTGACATCCCCATTTTCACGGCTAGAAAATACCGATTTTGTTTACGCTTTATAAAAATCAGAGTACTTATTTTCATAAAAATGTTGCGGAATTTGTTCCCAGAAAAATACGATAAATACGTTATCAAAACATTTTCAAAGATACGTATTTTATTTATTTTAAAACGTTTGGGATGTCATCGTCAATACAGGAACATAAGTATAAACGGAACTTACATTTATTTACACTAGTGATCTACATCTCTTTAATCTCTCAGTGTAATGTCACTTTGTATCGACACCTGTGATATAAATAAACTGAGTGGGTCAGGTTGGGAAACCTGGTGAGTATATAAGGTTTTCAACCCACAATAATATAATTATTATGTTTAAACAATCAAACAATTAACCCAATTACCCATCCCCATTATCTTCTTTACTCTTAAGGATTTATCCTAAGAGTCATCTATCCTGCAATCGTTTATTCCGAAGTCCCTTACTTCCAAGGTTATAGGACTGACACTAAATCCATAGCTGTCAATGCTCGTTCGTAAAGCACTAATTCCATAGCTGCTATAGTTTATTCATCGGGTACTAAATCCATAGCTACTAGTGTTTATCTACTAGGTACTAAGTCCATAGCTACCAATTCCTAACAGGTACTAAATCCATAGCTACCAGCGTTTGTCCAATAGGCACTAAGTCCATAGCTGCCAGTGTTATTTATTAGGCACTAAGTCTGTAGCTGCCAATGTTTACTCACATCATCTTTTATCTCTCGTCATTCATCTACCCATCTCATACCCAACATACTTGTATATTTAAAATACGTATACAGTTCAAATCATTTAAAACATGTATAAAAAACGTTCATCCAGCATAGACAACAAGTATTCAAATAATATGCACACATAGCACGTAGTTTATATAAAATACTTCATATCTATGTGTAAGATGAAAGTAACTATGCACTCACTTGATAAGGTGGTGAGTCGGCACTCGGACAGCACTTCGTTACTCTTAAAACAATTACTCTTGACGAAACCTAGTATCATTACCACTACAGTTTAGTCTAACGCTTGACGAGACTAATTTAATAGTCTAGCTATTATTACTATTATATAAGCGTTAAACAATACTTATATAACCCATAATAATAGCTCAAATACTCCTTATAAGGTCCTAATAACAATACTATATTGAAACATAAGATATACTAAAGATAGGATAGGTACAGCTCAGTTACAGCGGGTTTTCTCGAAAACCGGGCTTCGCTGGAGCAGCGTTCCCGAGCCGGAAGGCTCTTTTCTTGGGACTCCGGGAGCCTCAAGGCTTCCTTCGGGTGCTAGGGGGTTTACCTAGACTTTAAGGGGCTTAAGGGGAGCTAGAGAGAGAGTTTAGAGAGAGAAAGTGGAAGAGGAAAGGTGTGAGAATGAATGGAACCCAGCACATCTATTTATAGTGTGAAATCCTGCTAGACTCGCCGAGTTGGTTTACTGACTCGCCGAGTCAGTGCCATGTGTCATCACCCGATGGCTTTCCTTGGGGAGAAAGCCTTGGCCCATATTCAGCCACGTCACCCTTTTTGCAGCAGCACCCTGCTGACTTCTAAACCCCGTAACTTTCGCATACAAGCTCCGTTTTTAACGTTCTTTATATCCACGTGTAGGTAAAAACAAGATCTAAAACTTTCATTTAGACTCCGTTGGCTAATTCTCGACCGATCTTAAATTTAACTGTAGGAGGTGATTAGACTGCTAAATGACCGTGAAGAATTCATAACTCCTTCATACGGACTCCATTTTCGTCTATCTTTTTACCGTTGAGTTCCTATTAATGAGATCTTCAACTCTCATTTAGGTCGCGTAAGCCAAAAACTGCTCGAACTAAAATTCGAGTTTTGGGTCGTGCACTGTTAAGCCGAATCTTAGAAAAATCATAACTTCTTCATACGAAGTCAGATTTGGGCGTTCTTTTTATGGATTTTCTCGGTTTAACATATTCTACGACTTTTGTTTAGATCACTAAGGCTAAAAAATCCTCCATCATAAATTCACTATTTGCGCCTACCCGTGCCGTGCCGGTTTTGTCGTAAAACTCCGGCGGGTCATAACTTCTTCGTTATAACTCGGATTTCGGCGTTCTTTATATGTACAGAAACCTTGAGACATATTCTACAACTTGGTTAAGACTATTTATTATAAATAATATTTTGCTGATAAATCGTTTTCGACCCCTATTATCTCTAAATTGACTAGCCCGGATCTACGGGCGTTACACAGACATATATGTGTGTCCGACGTACCCTGCAGAGCATATCGGGGTGCTCAACCTACCCCTGCTAGACATACCGGGGTGCCTAAGCTATCCCTGTCAGACATACCGGGGTGTCCGACCTACCCGTTCGGTTTATCTCAATCGGTTACGGGGACTAATACACCCCTACCACTACCACATAAAAACATATCATGATCATACTGTCAGGCAAACTGGGGTGCCCGACCTACCCCTTGGTCCTATCAACCGGGTATAGGGACTATTCCCCTACTACCACTATCTCATAACATCGTATCACATTAGCACATAAAACATAACAGATAGTGGCAGACCAAACAATTACCACACAAACAATTATTTTAACTATAATCAACTACTAGTGGGCCGGCCTTGGTGCCTTCGACCCACTTATACTGGAAGGTAACTCACATCAATGTCGTGCAGTAACTGAAGATGCTGGGATCAACTCCCTCGAACTCCTACACATAACAACCTTCCTTAATTACCATTTCATACTCTCAAGCCTTTCAAGGGTTAACTCAGGTCAAAATCAAAGTTAAGGTCCACACATTGGTCAAAGTCGACTCTTGGTCAAAGTCAATATTTGGTTGACCTCTCGCCGAGTTGATCCACCAACTCGTCGAGTTCCATAATCCACAAAATGCTGGAACTTCGATCCTACTCGTCGAGTCTTTCAAGAACTCGTCGAGTTCTCCTTCATACAGAATCGGGACCCTTTGCACATGACTCAGCGAGTTTATCTTTTAACTCGTCGAGTCCGGCTTCATACTAGTTAGGACGTTTAGTCCTAGACTCGCCGAGTTCTGCATGAACTCACCGAGTTCTTCTTCATACACTTGAGACATTGCTTGAACTCGCCGAGTTTGTTGTTAAACTCATTGAGTTCCATGATCTTCAAGTCCATAAACGAGCCCAACTTGTTGAGTCCTCTTCAAACTCAACAAGTTGCTCAATATCAAAAAAGATTGGGGGAAACTATGACCCAACTCGCCGATTCGTATGAGCAACTCATCGAGTCCTTCCATATCCAAAAATATCCAGTCGATTTTAGTTGGGCTTAATGCATCCAAAACATAGATCTGGCCTCTTAGGGTCCATATTACACGTAAAGTCACAAACTTTACGTTCATGCATTGGTCTTCATGCTCAAAAGACCCAAAAATGAAGTCTAAAAGGTGCATGGAACTCCCATGGCGATAAAGTTGGCACCTTTATGCCATGGGAACCCTCAAAGGTTCAAGATCCAAAGTTATACCCCCTTTGATTCACAAAATCCCGAAAATGGCTTCACTAAGACTTAGAAAATGAAGAAACTAGCCCTAACTAGAGATCTAAGAGATAAATGGTCAAGATTGAAGTTTTTTTACCTCAAACAAGCTGGAAATGTAGCACAATCTTTGGATCCACTTGCTTCTTCTAGAACCCCCAAGCTTTCTCTTCCTTCTCAAACTTCAAAACCACCAAGAACATACAACAATGGCTCAAGAACACTCAAAGTGGGCTATGGTTTCATGAATGAGGTTTGGGGGTGATGGAGGCTGTAATGGAGACCAATTAAAGTGTTTAAATAAGGTAAAAACCCTAAAAATTAGGGTTTCATTCAGACAGATCTACTCGTCGATTCGGGGCTTTCGACTTGTCGAGTAGACTCTTCCACCTGCGTCCAAATTTCGTCCCTACTCGACGAGTTGAGCATCCAACTCGTTGAGTCCCAGTACGAAAATACAAATATTCATTATTTAAAATATGTACCAGGAACCAGACGTTACAGGAGTTTTATATGAATATACTCGGATGTAAATGAAATATGTGAATGGATAAAGTCTAAATACTCATCTCAATTAGGGGATGGTGGTTACGACTCATGAAAAGACCTTAAGGAGAATCCTAATTCATAACTTAACATTCCATTTTAATTTTGTTTTAACATGTTCATTCTTCAAAACTTCTTCCATGTGATGTGGGTAGATGATACATAAGCATAATGTCATGCCACATTATGAACAACTTTTAGTGGTTAAAACCACCCATCAAGACAGACAATAAAATGAGAAAATAACTAAATTAACATATACAATATATAGTTGGTCACTTGGTTGTTGGTTGCTAAATCACAAACAATAAAAGATAATACAAGCTTTCATTGTATTTCAATCAAAACACTCAGAAATATTGAAATACCAAAAGATTAAAACCATAACCTAATGGTTTGCTAGAGATTTGAGAGCCTAGCCTCTCCCGAGGTATGAAATACCCAATTTAAATAATCAACTATTAGTTAAAACACTTCTCACTTTTAAATAACATAATAGAAAACATCTCCCATCAAGAGGAATCTAATTACAAACTAACATATCAATTCCCAACAATATCAACAATAGTTATATGCATCAACAAATAGTTATATGCATCAACAAACTACAAACTACTAAACATCATCCCAACAACAGCAAAAAGCAGCAACACACAAAAACATCATCCACTAAGAAAGTTTCCTGTTGAATATTCAGCATAAGAATGATTTAAAATTGGAAAAAAAACGATCATTTCGGACATGTAACCACACTACTGTGGCGTAATAAAAAAAAATATCACATCATTTTAGGGTGTTAAAAATGAAGAAATATAATAAACTAAAACTAAAATATCAAACCAACACATAAATATTAAGATATAATTGTACCTCAATTAAAATTGTCAAACCTAACCTTTCTTTTCACATCTGTATCCTGTTAAACGAACGCTAACATTTGTCGACTTGTGGAGGATACAAAAGTTTTGGTCAAACAAAATCGATACCTCTTATGACGGGTTCTTCGGATGAATGTGTGTAAGAACAAACATTTATTTACCAACCATGGCTTGCAAACGAAAATGCTTATTCATTTCCTTTTTGGTTTTGCCAAGATTTTTTTTTGAAAGAGGACCGACTTTGATTTGATGTGGCTTTTTTGTTGTTATTTTCTTCAGAATAAGAAAATGAACGGTAATGACTTCGTTTTTTCCAATAGTTACATCAAATGTCCAGAACCACATCTCAGTGTCATTATTCTTTTTACTAAAGTTATTTATATTAGTAGATGATACTGAGTAACACCTTATTTTTTTAGCTTTCTATTAAGACTGTTGAGTATGGACAACGCACATCGGCGTGTTTTTGGACGTTATATCGCACAAACACCATCCATCTTCATCGTTGTTGGGCGTTATATGTCTAAGCGTTGTTTCCTGTTACTACCACGACCTTCATTTAACCTTGTTTTTTTCTTTTTCTCGAAAAATGCCGGTGTGGTCGTTGCCTGTACCTACCAGCCTTAATAAATTCTTTTACACAAACAACATTTACATTGTTTTAAAGAGATAGATAATAACACAAAATGATATAAGACGACATTTAAATTAATAGTTATAAATAAAAAAGTGAAAGTTTTATAAATATTACAAAATCAAATGTATTCAAAACATATCTAGTAAATGTAGCCTAAAGTTAACAAAAAAAAACTTCAAAATTATTAATATAAAGTGATTTAAAATAAAATACCAAAAAAATTAAGAAATCCTACTCGAATAAACACAATTATGGATCAACAAATCTTTTTCTTGGTTTGGAAGGACATGTATTCTGATAATGACCAGGCTGCCTACAGATTCCACAAAGATTTTTTTTCCTTCTTTAATGTTTATTCCATTTTGTAGTCTTATTGAGCGAGGACGACATTTTTCCTTTCGTTTTAACTCGGAATTTAGAAGCATTCTTTGAATAGTTGTCACCGGCCAATATGATTCATGGGGAATCGAAAAAAACTCACATGCCCAAGTAGCTGAATACTCAACAATTGAGTAATATCTTCCTATTCTAATAAAAGAATAGGTTTATTCTTTTATTGACAAATGTCATTCTATTAGAACTCTTCATTAATAGTATATGTCACATATCATTCCACTTGTCAACCTATTAATTATCCATTTCAAATTTTAAATTTTAAATTTTCCACTCTAATTACATTAAATTAATAATTGATTCTCCATTTTAAATTTCAAATTTAAAATTTTCTCAATCTAATTATATTACATTAATAACATTAGATTAAAAAATAAAATAAAATAAATACAGATTATAAGGTGACACAACTTCACGTATTTATTTAAATCAACGATTATAATTTTATATAACTAAAAAATATCTATTAAGTAATAATTTATTTAAAATAATTGATTAATAATTTTGATTTTTTAATATTAAAGTTTAATTAATTTTATAACTGTGATTCTCACGGGTTATACACTAGTTGTTGAATATATTGACTACTATTTAAAGAAAGATAAGCACACACTCAATACATGTGAACAATGATATTTATATATCTCCCACTTACCACATGTGCAAGATTTTTTTCTCAAAATCAACAACTTGCACATTTTTTCCATTCTGGGTAACCACCTCTAAAATTTCTTTCGTTCGATTAAATGATTTTAAGTTGTGTGCAGTAGCTTTTGACATTGGTGCTGCTTATTTTAAAAGCACATGGGGTGTAAACATATCTCTTGTATCTTGAGCAGTTGATCCTAAAAGACGCCTGACATCAAAGTAGTGAATCAATCTGTAGAATGTAAGTTAGACACATGAAGTGATTGGTAAAAAAACGAGCTCCTTTTAAGTACATTGTTGAAAATCCCTGACATATTTGTAGTGGGCTCCATAACGCTTTCCACAATCATGTGCAAGTATCCATCTACAAAGGGAGTTTCCCTCAAGCCATTGGCAAGCTTGTGCATTTAGTTTTCTAATTTCTTCTATAATGGAGTTGAACTTACGAACTTGGTTCTGACTCCTAACACAGTAACTTAAAACTTTCAATTGTGAGTTACAAAACTTGTCATGGAAGTTGTTGACGAAATTTCGCAAACAATACATGTAAAAACATTTTCAAATTTCATTTATAAACTGATTGTACCATAAAAGTGGTTAACGAAATAAAATAAATAATACATGTGAAAACTATATGGCTCCAACCAGGGAGATCCTTGCTCATTAACAACCTTTAGTATTCCACTATGACGATCAGATATTAAACAAATGCCCTCTCGTTTTTTACCACATGCTTCTTTACATGATTAAGAAACCAATGCCAACTACTATATGACTTGTAACATCCTGATTTCCAGGTAGGAGGTTTATTCTTTAAAAGGCAAGTTTCCCTTGGAACTCGGCGAGTTGATGGCCTCAACTCGACGAGTTGATGAGGAAAACTCGACGAGTTGGTGGCTGGATGAGAAACCCTAAAATTTAGGGTTTGCACACTATATAACCTCCTTAAGTCTTTGAGGTTGATCTTTTATCAGCCTCCAAACCCTATTATCGGCTTTGTGGACCTTAATCTAATAATCTTCATTCCATCTCATATTGTGAGTTTGTGTGGCAATTTGGAGCAAAAGAGGGAGAAGATTGAGAGAAGGATGCAAGGATCTAGCAATCTAAGCTCACATCTGCAGTTTGGCACTCTTTTGGACCATTGTAAGTATTCAAGATCCAATTTTTATCTATCTATAAAGCTAGACCTTGAGTTTGGTCTATTTTCCTCCTTATTCTTGGATATTGCAATGGATGGACTTCATAAAGTTTGAAACTTTATGAATCTCCAGGTCAAGATGGTATTATAGTGGGTTAGAGCTGGTCTTTTGACAAGCCTTGATGCATGCATGGAGTTTAGGTCATATTTTACCTTTTTGACCTATTTTGGGTTCAAGACATGCATTGGTGTAACATCCCGACTCCCAGGTATAAAATTCAAAGTATATAGTCATATTCTTAGACCTACTCGACGACTTGGATGCCCCTACTCGTCGTGTAGAATCGATTCAGTCTGCGTGACTTTATGAGGCCTACTCGACGAGTAGGAGCTGGAAAATGAAACCCCAATTTCCAGGATTTTGTACCCTATTTAAAGGGTCATTAGCCTCCCTCAGCCTCCCTTACCGTCCCTCTTGATTTCAGAAAACCCTAATCTCGAATACTCTCCATTTGTGTGTGTTAAGAAGCTTGGAAGGTGGATTTTGTGAAGAAGGCTTGAAGTCTAAGGAGCTTGGAGCAAAGAGAAGCTTGTAGATCTGACTATTTCATCTTGGCACCATTTTGAAGGTAACAAGTCGTTACCCTGACTTCTCTCTAGCTAGATCTCTTCATGCATAGGTTTAGGGCCATTTTTAGCATATTTGTGAACCATTTCGGGTATTGGTCATGATCTGAAGTTATAACTTCAGACCTGGACTCCTGTAAGTCACTGTAGTCATAAAGTTATCAGATTTAGCAAGCTTTGGCCCTCCTCTTTGGTTTAAACCATTCCCTTAGCTTGGTTTTCGCATTTAGGACCATACATGTATGTAAGTTTGCAACTTTACGTGGAAACCATGCCCTAAGAGGTTAGATCTGCAATTTGGAGCTTTGGGGTAGCTTAAAAACATTTGAATGACAAGTGGATTGAAGGTACTCGACGAGTTGCATGATCAATTTCACGAGTCGGAAGAAGATTGATCGTTGTGGGTTTCCGTATGGACTCAACGAGTCGGTGAGACGAATCGACGAGTCAGTTAGGGTTTTCCCGACATTTGGACACACATGGACTTGGCGAGTCAAATAGGTTTTTCACGATCTCTCAAGTTTTGGAAGGACTTAACGAGTTAGTGAGCTGCACTCAACGAGTTGGGTCAACATAGACTGTTGACCTTGACTGTTGACTTGGACTTTGACCAGGGTAGACTAGTTGACTTCTGGCGTATTTTGGTAAATTGGAATTTATGGAAATAAGGCCAAACCGAACATTCGCAGACTATAAGATCTTAATTATGTACAACCGTGATGCATACACGACAACTACAGTAATGATGTCAATTTCATATAAGGAAACCCTAGGCTAGCATGCATCATGTAATCAAGCAATTCTATCATGCAATTCCTGAAGAACACTAGCCTAGAACTAGCATGTTGTTCTACATATCACAATATCAAATAATCTGTATGGTATTCTAGGGTCTACTTACTGGCTCTGGCTGATCGTACACCCTACATCCTCCTTTTATATTTTGAAAACTTTTTCAAAATTATTTTGAAAATCTTTTCCTTAGTTTGAGACTGGATTCACACAAGTGTTCCTCCAATTCACTCAAACCAAGGCTCTGATACCAACTTGTAACATCCATAAAAATTATGCCAAATTTAAACTTTTTCAAAACATTTCAAACCATTAATTATTACAAAACTTGTTTTCATATAGTATATTAGCAGAGTATCCCAGAAACAAATAATAAACATGAGGAGCTATACGATCACACCTATGTCTTCCCGCGATTATCTAATGCACCTAAAACAAAAACTGAAACTGTAAGCCCAAAGTTTAATGAGTTCCCCCAAAATACTGATACACTGCACATAACACATATACAAATAATAGCATGTACTAGGTCCATAGCTATACATACTGGATTACCCCTGGGCCCACAGTGTAAGTCTGGATTGCCATTCGGGCCCACAGCTCACATCTGGATTACCACCGACCCCACAATACAAGTCTGGTATGCCCTACCCATCCCTCAGCTCGTATCTGGAATGCTCTCGAGCCCACAGTATGAGTTTGGCATGCCCTGCCCGGCCCTCAGCTTGTATCTGGAAGGCTCTCGAGTCCTCAGTATGAGTCTGGCATGCCCCGCCCGACCCTCAGCTCATATCTGGAATACTCTAGGGTTTGTTGGTTACCGCACGGAGCAGTATAACCTCAACCCAACCCACATAATATGTCGACATATAGCACAACTAATGCGCATACAGATAATCGCATAATAATATAGGTAGTCCTACAGATCTACCAAACTGGCATAACAACTAGCATGCAACACTAACTCATACTCAACATACTACCAACTGCTAGGATAACATATCCAATGGGCCGGTGCCTTCGACCCCTTAGTATAGTGAGGATAACTCACCTCTCAACTGACGAATCAAAGTGATAACTTAAACTCTCGAACCTCGACCACGAACACCAACACCTATATTTACCATAAGACCTTTTCCATAAATTCTGATTTACCAAAGTACCCCAGAAGTCAACTAGTCATCCCTTGGTCAAATTTCGAGTCAATGGTCAAGGTCAACAGTCCATGTTGACTCGACTCTTTGAGTGTAGTTCATTGACTCGTCGAGTCCTTCCTGAGCTCGAGAAATCGTGAAATCCCAGTTGATTGGTCAAGTTTCCCTAAAACTCGTCGAGTTCATGCATGGCCAAATGTCGAGGAAACCCTAGATGACTCGCCGAGTCACCCTACTGACTTGTCGAGTCCATGCAGAATTCCTTGCATGACAATTGTCATTGGACTCGCTGAGTTGGCCATGCAACTCGTCGGGTCTCTTCAGTCCTTTCTCCATTCAGATGCTTTTTAAGCCATTCTAAAGCTCCATATTGTAGATCAAGCTTCCCAAGGCATGTTTATCACGTAAAGTTGCAAACTTTACGTGCATGCAAGGTTCTAGAGGCTTAAAATGTCAAATCCAAGCTTGTAAATGGGTTTAACTCACAAGATAAGGTTCATACTTGCTAAAGCTGGAGACTTTATAGACATAGAGACCAAGGTAAGTTCAGATCTGAAGTTGCAACTTCAGATCCTAGCCCATACCCAAAATGGCTAACATAAATATGCTAGAAAAGTCATAATCTTCAACATAATGAGATCTAGAAGGAAAGAAGGTCAAGGTAATGACTTGTTACCTTCAAACTGATGCCAAGAAGCAGAAGAGTCAGATCCACTAGCTCCTCTTGCACTACTCCTCTTATACTTCAAGTCTTATCCTTGCAAAACACCTTCCAAGCTTGAAAATCACACAAGAATGGAGCACACACACAAATTAGGGTTTTTGGACGCACAGGGGCTATAAGGGAGGCTAATGACCCTTTAAATTGGGAGCAAAACCTTGGAAATTAAGGTTTCATCCTCTAGCTCCAACTCGTCGAGTCATGTCTCCGACTCTGCGAGCTGGTCATTTAAAACATGTGGCCCCGAAAGTTCCTACTCAACGAGTCAGGGCATCAACTCGTCGAGTAGACCTTCCAAAATGAAAAAATAAAGCTGTTAAAATTAATACATGAGAGTCGGGGCATTACAATTCACCCCCACTTGAACTAGACTCCGTCCTCTAAGTCCGCTGCGGGAAACATCTTTGGATAGTGCTCCCGCATCTCAGCCTCTGGCTCCCACGTCCACTTGGACCCTCTTCGGTGCTCCCACTATACCTTTACCAAAGGTATCTCCTTGTTCTGAAGAACCTTCACCTGCCTTTCCAGAATGGCCACGGGCCTCTCCACAAAATTCAGGCGCTTATTAACCTAAATGTCCTCCAATGATACTATAGCCTCGTCGTCCAGTATGCACTTTTGCAATTGCGAAACGTGAAAAGTGATGTGGACCTAACTGAGCTCCTCAGGAAGATCTAATATGTAAGCTACCTTTCCCACCATGGCAATGACCCTGAATCACCCGATGTATCGGGGACCCAATTTCCCCCTCTTCCTGAAGCGGGTCACACCTTTCTAGGGCGAGACCTTCAGGAGTACCATGTCACCGACCTGAAACTCTAACTCTGAAAGGCGTCAGTCGGCGTAGCTCTTCTGTCTACTCTACGCAGTCGTTTAATCTGCTGAATCTTCTCAGTAGTTTATAAAACTACCTCTGTCCGCCCCCATCACTTGGTGACCAACCTCACCCCAGCAGACCGGTATGCGATATATCCACCCGTACAACAGCTCAAAAGGTGGGGCACCAATACTGGAATGATAGATGTTGTAGACGAAATCTGCAAGGGGTAGGTGCGAATCCCAGCTCTCATCGAAATCTATGACACAAGCCCTCAACATGTCCTCGAGGGTCTGTATAGTCCGCTCGCTCTGGCCATCGGTCTACGGATGATAGGCCGTGCTAAAATGCAGTCACGTGCCCAGCTCCTCGTGGAACTTCTGCCAGAAGCGGGAGGTGAATTGATATGTGTATTTTTATATATATTTTTATGCATTATATCTTAATATTTTGGCCTTTATTATTCTCTTTTAGAACTAAAAAGTACTTATAATGCTTTGAATTATGTTTTGCAGCTATTCGTTGTCGATAAAGCACAAAATAAAAGATTGAAGCGGAAATCGGGCTTAGAAGCTAAAAGAAAGAAAAAAATGTTGGAGGAGCCAATTACGCCCCGCGTAATAAACTTCTACGCCAAGCGTAACGACCAAATTCAAATTACGCCCAGCGTAATACTAGATTACGCCCCGCGTAATGGCTGGCATCGGATAAACTCAATCGCGTATAAATCTTCACTACGCCCAGCATAATCCGACTTACGCCCAGCGTACGTAAGTCGGCTACAAGGGTTATAAAAGTCGATTTTCAGCTAACCAGAAAGGGGGATTCGACTTCCAACTTAATTTAGTCGATATAAAACTTCTGTTAAGCCGTTTTGAGGGTCTAGAAGGCAGCCGGAAGGCCGTTAAGCTAACGGAGCGGAGATCGGAAGGGTTGGAGAGAGGATACATGTCGGTAATCATATGGGTTGTTAATGTGACCATGTTTAGCATTCCATTGTGTTACTATTCTGTATTTAGTTTCTGATTTGGGTGTAAAAACCTTTTACTTTGTGTTTATGATTGAATGAAGCTTTGATTATTGGACTAATTGCTATATTGAATTTTTTATTTATGTTTAATTTATCTTGCCAAGCTTGTTAAAAGATCCTTACGTATTAATGATAATTATTTGCTGTTAATTGTTAAGTAAATTGAGTTGTATGAACATCTGCTTGATTTCTTATCTCTTATGATTTTGATGACCATCGAGATTATAAGTCTAGGAATAACGAATGTGAAACTAGGATTAACGTGGGAATAAGTAAGTTAATGTGTGAGCCTTGTTTGATGACCATCAACAAGAGGTTAAATTGAATTAGTAATTCGATTAACTATATTTACAAGTCTTGCTTGATACGAACTGAACACTAAGAAGCATGTTAGTTTAATCAACTGATCACTGTTTAAATTGACTTGTTTGCTACAGGTATAGTTATAGTGAACGCGAATCTAATCATTTTAGGAATCGGTGAACATAAATAAATGAATTTGTGTATGCAATTGTCTATGTTTTTAAGTTGTAATTTATCTAAATCAAAGTACCTGAAGAGATTTGTTTTCCTGTTAGTTTATCGAGAGTTGTTAATTAATTGTTAGTTTGAGATTTATTAAACTATTTCTTTATTATTTTTGAGTGACCTGTAACCTATAATCAAATATATTAAATTAATTCACCACCGTTCCCTGTGATCGACACCCGACTTACCTAAGCTATACTGTAATCTGACTAGGTACACTGCGTATAAGTGCATAGTTAGTCTAAGTTTGTTAGGTTATAAATATTAAAATTAGTGGGTACTTTTGTGCACATCAATTTTTTGGCGCCGTTGCCGGGGAACGGCTTGTCATTAATTTAGTTTATTTGATTATTCGTTAGTTGTGTTTAGTTAGTTTTTATTTTTAGGTTGATTTTCGTTGATATCATTTCACTTGTCGGGAAGGTTCTTGTTGTTATTTGCAGGAATTTGGGATTGTACACATTGCTTGACTTTACTTTTTGCATGGGTTTCGAGGATGAAAGCGATTAGGGAATTCTTGACCTGCTTAGCCTACTACTTTGTTGATTTGTCCAACTCAATCCATGAGGCGTACTATAGCAAGGCGTATTGTGGTGGTTAAGTGGAAGACCGAGCTCTTGCTGTTCTTGACTAGTTAGGTCACTTCTTGTTCTGCTTTTAGTTAAAGGTGCAAAGAAAACAAAAGAAATATTCTAACGGGTCCCGAAAGTGGTTGTTTTCGCAAACCAATTCTTGCGTGCAAAGGTTTTTGATCAACCGTTGTTGTTTGATCTCGACAAAGACAAGTGATTATGGCGTCTCATTTTTTTATGTCACTCATCGGAAAGTCATCAGTTGTTGAAGCAATTAAAAAGAAAAATAATTAATTGTAATTATAAGTCCCTAAATTAATTAGTTAAAAGAAAGGAATTTCAATTAAGAAAAAGGAAATTTTTCATTTAAAATTACGCCCAGCGTAAGTTTAATTACGCCAAGCGTAATAAACCCCGGATCGCGGATGGACTTTTGACGGAGTTGGGGTTACGCCCAGCGTAACCTTGTTTTACGCCCAGCGTAAATCAGCGACCAGGTTATATCTTTTGATCCTTGACTTTTTTTGTTACTTTTTCACAATTCCTTCCTTCGTCGCATCAGCTGTGACGGACGAACTCTCTCAAAGAATTTCAATTTTGCTTCTTTTCTTGTAAAATTCGGCACACAAGTAAGTTTTTCGATTAATCAATGTTTTGGATTTGTGTTTAGATCGATGGAATAAGCTGCAAAATGCCTTTGTTCGAAATCTAGGGTTTATATGGTTCTTGAATTAGGGCCGATTTCACAAATTTGTGTTTGATTATGACTTAAATAAACTGATTCGGACTAATGGACTAAACCCTAGTACCTAATTTGGTCTTAATCCCGTGATAGACCCATCATTTTGAGCTCGGGGACGGACGCCAAGCGTACGCCCTGTGAACTTCAATTGACTGCCCCTATGAAGTTTCCCTGTTAATTGTTTGCTAATCTTGATAAGATAAGGAACGAACAGGAGAATGGTTCATATTTTTTGGGTGGTCCCGTTTTTCTACTGTCTTGGACCACGAAGCTCGATATGCCCTATGTGTTTGCCCTGCTGTGTTTATTGCTTACAGTTGGTTAATTTGAAAAATTTTGATATGGGTTATGACTTTAGCACGAGCAAAGGAAGCAGAACACAGATTCGTGGAACCTGTACGTACGCCCAGCGTACGCTGGATGTACGCCCATCGTACTGTCCATGTCCAGCTCCAATTTTTTGGTTTAAAATTTTGTTAATGCTGCTATATTTTGTTTGGTTTTGTGTTTATTTGTGCAGATTATGGCCCGAAGAACTCAACGGACCAACCCACCCGAGGATGTGACCGATCACCGTTTCTTACAATTTCCGCAAACTCTGAACGATGCAACCCGGGCACGATATGTCAACAGTTTGAGTTTGCTGCTCACTAAGGAGATCGACATAGCATCCTCATTTGACTGGGACTTGGCGACCCGGACTGGACTTGCTACACTGATCCAGGATTTTTTGCAATACACGCACTCGGACGCGAGTGGAGTGGATTTGTTCATGGGTCAGGGATGGGCACGATTGTTCAGGATCTAGGAGCCTATTTATCGGGAATTTTTGCTGGAGTTCTACGCTACAGTTTCCTATGATCCTAGGAAGGCACCCGATGACAGGACAACTTTTGCCTTCAGACTGGGGGGAGTGAGCCGGGAATGTAGTGTCATAGAGCTTGCGACTCGAGTGGGTATATACACAGCAGATGAGACGAGGATTGTCCACTTCCCGGCATTCCTTGCTGATTGTCTTATGGAGCGGCCAGAAGATTATAACGAAAACACTTTTTGGGCCGAGATTACGGGAGGAGTTTATACGCCATCTACTGCACGGGGTAGGATGATTCAGTCTACTACATACAGACTGCTGCACCGGTTGATTTCCATGACTCTCACGCATCACAAGAACAGTGAGAGAGTGCCTTCGACAGACTTGTATTTCCTATGGGCACTTGTTACTCCAGGGAGGCACCTGAACCTTCCGGTTGCTTTAGCTGCATATTTGGGACGGAGGGCCAGGGGACTTCCGGAGGATAGCCCGATTTGCAGAAGGCATTTTATCACGCGGTTAGCCCGATCATATCAGTTGTTGACGCGTGAGATCACGAGATCGATGGTGTTCCACGATATGAGGCCGATGAGCCTTCAGCTGTTGGAGTCGATGCGTGTACTCGAGCGGGGCGGAGATGGTGTCTTGCGAGTACGAGCAGATGATGTGGCGGACGAGGAGGGTTCCGCCGAGCCACAGCCGAGACGGATCCAACGGCGTAGACCTGCTCCTCGGGGAGCGCAGCAGGGACCTGAGCCGGAGATTGATATGCGCTACCTAGCTCAGGGCATTGATCGTCTTGAGATGAGGGTCCAGAACCTTAGTGAGTATGTTGCACATGTGAACAGGCAACAACAGTGGTATGGGGATGCATTGAACGCATTCTTTGCCCACCAGGGGTTTCAGTACTCGGTTCCCTACCCACCACCATTCCAGCCACGACATGATGGGGCCGGTACTTCTGGGACACAGTAGCATGATGATGGAGATGATGAGTGATTTAGTTATCCTTTTTATTTTTATTTTTATTTTTGTGTTTTTTGTGTTATTATTAGTTTAGTTTAGTATTTTTATTTGGTATGTAATTAAACTTTAATTTAGGATGTTTTACTTTTGTTTTCCATGTTGATGCTCTTTGGTTGTTTAGATCTCTGCAGAATTTTCGCCCTTAGAAAGCTGGCAGTAAGTTCAGCAGCTACGTCCGACTGTTGCTAGAGAGAGTCGTGTGAGAGGTCGAAGATTATAGTCAAGACCCACAATTTGTCATAAATGTGGGGTGCATATTGATTTCGTGAGCGATTATTTCAAAGATTGGCATTTTTACGATATTTTGACTCTTATGATATGGATGAGATGTTTCCACACCATAGAGTTTTATTTTGACGCGAGGAAGAAGTATCATCCCGGCTACCATGACATGGTTGACACTTTCCTATGTTGTGGGGGATTTTTCATCGCAAGAAGAGGATGTCATTCTTGGCGAGACGATGTGGTCGACACTTTCCCACGTCATGGTTATTATACATTGCATTTGTTTGCAATCATGTGCACCACATTTTTGAAGTCGGCAGTCTTGATTTTATTTTTCGACAAATTCAGAAGCAGCAGTTCCAGTTTCCAGTCTTTCAGCAATATTTGAAGCAACTTGTAGCAGCCCCATTCGATCTCGCCACAACTACCCAGGGGAGTCTGTTCCTTTTTCTCCCTTTTTATGTTCTTAATTCGTTTTAGCATACAATGAGGGCATTGTATGAAATAAGTGTAGGGTAGGGGGTCGGTAAAAGTAAATTAAAATTAAAAGAAAAAAATGAAATAATAGTTTGGATATTGCTAGATTTGGGGAAATTTAAAAATTTTAAAACTTGAAATAATAGTTTAATTTAGAAAAATCTAGTGATAATTTAAATTTTGCTAATATTGTATGAAATTATCCGATGAGAACTCAAATGTTTAGTTGAGCCAATACACGTTATAGTGCATTTGTGGCCTCCCTTATTTTAGTGAAATCATGGAACAAAAACATAACCCCGCTTGGTTTGAGGGATGCAATATGTTTAGCAGCCTAAACCTGAAATGTATCCAGGAAAATTATTATCATTAACCAATAAAGGTTGAGGTTGAGCGCCTTTGCTTAAGCATGTAGGTTTTGAGTGAAAAAAGAGAGGTACATGTAATATAAAAAAAAAGAGAATTACAAGTAATGTTTGAAGAATTTTGGAGCAAATAAAGTGAAGCTCAAAAGATCAAAATTTCAAGAAATTTCAAAAAGTTGAAGATACCAGAAATCAAATCAAACAAAGGTGGTGAATTCAAAGAAATCAAAGATCAAATGTCAAAGAAGTGAAGAATTCCAAAATAGCTCCATAGTGGTATCATAAATTGTAATTCTAGATTATGTATGCTTAGGTTGCTCAACTAAAAATACATTGAGGATAAGGAGGTTTTATGCGGATGGATTCGGAGGGTTGCATAAAATGAGCATTGTTCGGAAAAAGTGGGCAAGTGTTTATGAAGATTTTGAGTATTTAAAGTATGGGGGTACTTTAGGAAAATTTTAGACACAAATGCATGCGTTGCGGTCTTGACATAATGGCTGAGTTTTAAATGGATTGTTTAGTGCGATATTGGTAAAATAAAAGTAAATTTGCTTGGTGGCAAGCAAAGGCTAAGTGTGGGGTATTTTGATATGTGTATTTTTATATATATTTTTATGCATTATATCTTAATATTTTGGCCTTTATTATTCTCTTTTAGAACTAAAAAGTACTTATAATGCTTTGAATTATGTTTTGCAGCTATTCGTTGTCGATAAAGCACAAAAGAAAAGACTGAAGCGGAAATCGGGCTTAGAAGCTAAAAGAAAGAAAAAAAATGCTGGAGGAGCCAATTACGCCCCGCGTAATAAACTTCTACGCCAAGCGTAACGACCAAATTCAAATTACGCCCAGCGTAATAATAGATTACGCCCCGCGTAATGGCTGGCATCGGATAAACTCAATCACGTATAAATCTTCACTACGCCCAGCGTACGTAAGTCGGCTACAAGGGTTATAAAAGTCGATTTTCAGCTAACCAGAAGGGGGGATTCGACTTCCAACTTAATTTAGTCGATATAAAACTTCTGTTAAGCCGTTTTGAGGGTCTAGAAGGCGGCCGGAAGGCCGTTAAGCTAACGGGAGCGGAGATCGGAAGGGTTGGAGAGCGGATACATGTCGGTAATCATATGGGTTGTTAATGTGACCAGGTTTAGCATTCCATTGTGTTACTATTCTGTATTTAGGTTCTGATTTGGGTGTAAAAACCTTTTACTTTGTGTTTATGATTGAATGAAGCTTTGATTATTAGACTAATTGCTATATTGAATTGTTTATTTATGTTTAATTTATCTTGCCAAGCTTGTTAAAAGTGTTGGATTAGTGTCTAAGTCCATAACTGTTTTGGTATGTACTTGACCCGATTATGAGCATGGTCCTTTTGGGTTGCCTTCACTATAGCAATATGTAGGATGATTTAAGGAGAGAAAGGTTTAAATATGATTTATTAATATATTATGAGAATAATGTATTAAAGGAGAAATCATATTGTTTAATTAATATTAGTCAAGAATTAATTGTTAATTAATTTTGTGGCTAAAAGAGATTAATTAAACTTAGGGGACTGAAGTTGTAATTATAAGATAATTATAATTGGGCTATGGATCACCAAATAATATATAGGTTGGACGAATTCTATGGGTAGCCCATTAGAAATCGTCCAAGGGATATGTTTAAGGAGTCCATGGGCTGCTTAGGGCCTAAGCAGTCAAATTAGGGTTTCCTAGTTGTAAACCCTAATAGCCTACATGTATATAAAGGGCCCCTATGCCCCAAAAACGTGAATAACACTTCCATTAGGGTTTCCAGCCGTTTTTGGTGCCTCCCTTTCTTCTCCTCTTCATCCAAGTTGCATATGGTGTTTGTGACTCCATTAGAGGTACTACACTTGTGGTACTTGCTTTCAAGAGCTAAGGAAATTCAAGGAACTAGTTGTTATTGCTATATAACAACAAAAGGTATGTATTCTAGCTTTATATATGAATTTCGAAAATTATAGTAGCATGCCAGGTTTCTTTTTGTGTTCATAAAGCTGTATAACTAATAGTGAAAACATAGATCCAATACTAGGGTTGCATGCACACATAGGATTGTTTGTATTAAACCCATCAATGGTATCAGAGCCAGGTTTTTGTTTTCAATTAGCTTTTATTCAAATTTATGAACTTGACATACTAGGGTTTATGGCTAATGAACCCTAAAGGCTAGGTATTTTTCGCAATTAGGGTTGCTAAACCCTAGATGGTGATTTTTGCTAGGGTTTCCCAAATCCTTTCCTTAGCCTCCAAGATTTTGAAATCTAGGGTTTTCCAACCCTTGGATTTCGAAATTACCTCCTTCCCCAAGGTTAGATCCTAAATTTTAGGGATTTGGATAATCCCATATCTTGTAATTATCTTTTAATTGTAAAATATGGTAATTAAAGATCTTGAATTATCCCATCCCTTATTTTCGAGATTTAGAGAGGGATTCAAGGGATTTGGATATCTTAGATGTATAATTGGTAATTATCCTCATGATCTAGATAATCCCTTGTGATTTAATAATTTAAATTAATTGTTTAATTTATGGTAATTATTAAATCAACAGTTTTAATATTTAAAATTTTAATTTAAATGTCTCAAATTCAAAATTTTAAGTGAGATTAAAACCTAATTGTTTTGAAGAGTTTCAAAAACTTGCCCTCAAGTTTTGGAATTTAAATTGTTGATTAAAAGTTAATTTTGAAAGTCTAAAATCCAAAACCCTGATTTTGAAAAGTTCAAATTAAACCCTTATGGTTTTATTAAATTAATTAAGTGTATAATTAAAAGAGATTTAATAAATCCATAATGATTTTGGTTAATTAAAAGTATAATTTAAACCACCTAGTATTTTAAAAGTGTAAAATACACCCTATACTATATATGACATTAAAAGTCTAATATTATATATGTATGAGTAAACAGTCAGTCTTACCGTTAGTAGGCCTCATTCACGAAGCTGGTCTATAAGGGGTGTTTAAGGAAATTGCCTATAAAATGGCGATTGAATGGGTATCCACTCTTACCCACCGCACTCTTGACTAGTGGAGGGTCGTTAGCCGAACGGGTAGGATAGGACAGAAACCTTCCATTATAAGTATAATGAAGTACAAAGTAACTAAATGCTGTTTTTCAAATTCCCAAATCATAGTTACTTTAGGCAAAATGTGAAATTGTATGCTAACCCATGGAATTACACTTTGTACCCTTGTCAAACGTTAGTGGAGCGTGTGTGGTTAACCGGCACACTAATTTGGGGATGACATTGGTAGCGAAGGGTGACTCGATGTTTGTCATAGATCAATGGAGCGTGTGTGGCTAACCGGCACATTGATTAGGTGATTGTAGCATTGGGTGCACCACGTGATTCGTATGGTTATTCACACCTTGTTTGTGATCCTCGGCATCCCAGTCACGAATAGTAGGGCATAATCGAGATTAAACATGCCATTGAAGAGTTCAATGAGTCTCAAAAGATCTAGGAGTTTCAATTCATTTAAAACTTAATCTTCCTTTTCGTTTTTCATGGTGGAAATTGGTAAATCGTCATTTACCTACCTTCAAATATTTTACAACTAGATTACGGCATCCCTCTTCTAGGTTGTAGAGTATTGTGTTGGATCCTAGCTTGATGTTTCATTTGGGTGTTTCATCAAGAATTCTAATCAACTTAACTTGAATTTTCTCCCGTTTTGTAGATGTCTGAATCTTACAATGGTCTTCCCAAATCCTTTGGAACAAGCTTTCCAAATGAAGATGACGTTCCGAGATACGATCAAGGAAATGAGAGTCATGCTTCACTTCCTCCACCTCCTCCAATTATTCTCCCTGACCCACAAGTTCAAAGGCTTGAAAAGTTCAAGCTCACTCAAGCCCTTTTGGCAAGTAAACACGAAGATGGGAAACCTGTGTGTGCACACGTCTTAGAGATGAAGTCACACATTGATAGGTTAATCATGATGGGTGTCGAGATTTCAAGCGAGTTGGCTGTTGACTGGGTTCTTCAGTCACTTCCTAAATCATATAGTGAGTTCGTTAGAGAGTACTATATGATGGACCACGACGTGACCCTAATTGATCTTACCTATTTGCTAATAGCTGCTGAATCAGCAATGATTTGGCATGTTGGTCAAGCAAATTTGTCTAGTGAATCAAACTCCCAAACTTCAATGGACACTGGCAACATTGGAAGTCCAGAAAGAACTAAGTCTGTGATTGTCCGATGTGCTGTGCCAAAGGAGTCCATTTGCTTTTATTGCCAAGAGAAGGGGCATTGGAAACGAAGCTGCCCTAATTATCTGAGAGATCTAAGAGATGGGAGAGCCAATACGTATGACTCTGCTTCAGGTAAAATCCATTAACTAACTCTTTTAAGTTCCTATTCTAGATTCTTAATACATGATGTGATAAGATTACATTTTGATGTTTTGTAGGATCGAAGAAAAGAGAGGAAGCTTGAGAAAAGAAGTAAGCTGAATCTGATCATGAAGAAATGGATTTCGATCGCATTACTTGAAGAATGGATTCTTGAGCTACTACTTGGAGTTAGAATAGATTGTTAAGAAATATGTAATAACATAGTTTTTCAATTGAGTTGAATTGTAAGGACAAAATTTTTCCGCAATAAAATGAATTTTGACTTTATCTTATTTATTTATCCTTGCAATGGCATGTATGAAAGAATTAATGTTTGAATGTTTCTATTATTAGCAATAATGGATTTGATTCTTAATTGTGTTATTTGTGGAAATGTCAAAATTTTACCAAATAGGGAGAGTTTCTCATCACCCAAGTTTCAATTGGACAGAAACTTGGAATCATGCAATGTGCATTGTATGATGAATGAAAAACTTTCACATTTGGGAACCTTAGACTAATTCTTTGGCAAAGTGTCAATTGAAGGACTAGGAGATCGAGTACACTAGGTCGTACGTTGATCAAGTCTACCACAAGAGTGACAAAGATATTCGTCATGATTTACTAAAGTTTAGTAAATATGGTTATACTTATAAGATTAAGTATAATTCTAAGTTGATTGAAAGAGTTTCAATGAATAGTAGAACGAATAAAGAAGAATCAAGTAGGCAGAAAGATAAAAGTTTCTCTATTCTAAGAAGAAGGGAGAGTACCTTTTATTGTGTTTTATGATAAGTCCTTATGATTAAGAACCATGTCTCAATTGATCCTCTAAGTGAGTCTTAGTGCAATTGCATGTCTAAGAAGAGGAATTGAGAATTGTAGAAATGGTTAAATCAAAGAGTCAATCATACTTCGTTCCAATATCAAGTCTTAGAGTCAAGATTGTGACATTAAGTGAAAAGTCTTAAGTAGGTTTATAACACTCATCAAATGTGGAATTTGGAAAAGTTTTCTTATTCTTGCACATTTGAAATTGGTAAGTTGTGCTGTCTTGGATAAGACAAAGACCAACTAGGACCAATTGTGTGAAGTGTTTTGTCTTGATAAATGCTTCACTAACTATTGAATATTTGTTTGTCAAGAAATGTTTCTTGACAAGAGAATCTTATATGTCAAGAAGTCAGTGGGAGTCTTAATGGTCTTGAAAAGGTTTCAAGAACAAATCAAGAATAAACATTATCGATCATCACTAGCACACGACTTGAGGTTTACAACCTATCGTGCTGACATTGTTTTGTTTCTGTGCCATTCCAATTGAGTTAATTGTGTATATGAGTTCTATGAGTTCTCATTTGAATACACACTAAAGCCTTAGTCGATGGAAAGTAAATTGATATGTAAGGACAAGTTACTAAACTACTTGGAAGGCGTGGTGGGCACTCGTGTTACCATAGGGCAAGAAATCAAGATTAAGAAAGTTCAGTCCATATGAGTTTGGATTTGTCGCAAACCTTGTTTTTGGCAAATTCACATGGATAGGAACTCATACACCATAAAATCTAAGTGTCATAAGATTCCCTCCTTCATGAAAATGACTGTGAGGAAATGCTTTCACAAAGAGATATTTTAAGAAGATAGCAATTGTGAAAATTGTATTCTCAAATTCGATTATGGTTACGGCATCCCTTTCCATAGTTCGAATTGTGAGATTTGGCAATTAGTTTCAACATTTGGAACTTAGTAAAATAAGTTATGAATTGTTTAAACACACATATGAGCTATCTAAGGCAAAGGTGTATAAGGTTAAGAAGCTTAGATAAAGGCTTATCGAAGCATCTGGTATTAGAAATATGGATTTCAGAGATTCAATAAGCATTGTTTTCTGAAAGTTCATTTGTTTTCTGAATACATGTCAAAGCTAGTAGGAGCATAAATGTTATGCTTATATGATAATCATCATGATAGTGGGAGCATAAGTGTTATGCTTGTATGATTGTTATGGCGAGTATTGCAAGTTAGCAATATTAATTATAGAAAAACAAAGATTCCACTTGCAAAGTTGCATGGGTTGAAAAGTTGTTTTGCTATAATTAAGGGAGAGAATATTATACTCCGTTTCAAAATATAAAGCTTAGATTAAGAAATTTTAATATTTTCAGTCCAAGGATACATTGTGTGTTCTTAAAATTCGATTATGATTACGGCATCCCTCTTCATAGTTCGAATTGTGAGAACATGACACATAAAATATTATGGCAAAAGATTGGTAAAGTATCATATCTTTATGTAAGACATTATGCATCGTGTCCCATACGCTTCGGGTATAGGATCGATTGTAAATGCTATAGTATTTTACCATTCTAAAATTTTCCAAATGTCTAGCGCATTAAGAGGGAAAAAGGAATAGAATTGGTTTTGACTGAAAGAATTTAACAGCTATCAAAGGATGATCCAAAGTTCGCTGAGGATTGATCGTTTGTAAGTAGTTGAAAGTATGGTATTGGATGGACCATATCGACATTATTACGAATAGATAAGGTTCTATTAAGAATGAGTTGTCATATGGCAAATGTGGAAATGTTTCCATATTGGGAGTTGGATATTAAGAATCTATGTCTAGATTAGAAACTTTTATGCAAGAAGGATGTTCAAAGGAATGTGCTTTGAATGTGAGACTTCATGTCTATGGAATTGTCTTGTAACAATTTCCGATAGAGTACCTTGTAATTTCATTAGCCAAGTCTTGGTGACTTTTGTGCTATGACTTTACGAAAGGATCGTTGCGTAAAATGTTAGAATCTAGCATATTCTAGTAGTGCCAAGAACCTTGTGTTCTTACACTAATAATGGGGATTGAGGAATTGTGAAATGAGAATCATTGGAAAAGTTTTCAATTGTTCTACTTCACAAAGCATGGACCATAGGAAACAAAGTGTGCATGCTTAGTGCATGGGACAATTGTTGTTGTAATTCAAGTAATGAGTTGATTATCCGAAACATTAAATGATAAATAATGAGTGATCAATATGGTGGATAAATAGAAGTGTTTTATTTACTCTCACAAGTTTGGGGCCATATAGGATTAAGTATTATTGTCATGTTTCAGTTTGCATGTTTTGACTTCCAGAATAACTAGGTTATTCAAACATCCACAGTCGGTCATACGTTGGAAGTAAGTATGAAGGAAGACTGTCATGAATATGTCTGTAGATTGTCTGAAGTGTTTAGACATAGCACAAGTTTGCTGCAGAGTTCATGAGTGCTTTGATAAGATTAGAGTATTGGATTAAACCCACGCTCACTTGGATCACTTCATGGATTTATCACGAGTGATTAGTGAGACGATAATATTGTATATTCTTGAAACCGAGACATGTGAGTTGTTATTTGTTGGTCGGTTGCACATTGATAATAAGTAAACGCACCAGTAACTTGGTGTTATAAAACTTATTGTTGTGTGTGATTCGATCAGCAAATGCAAGCGAGCATATGAGTCGAAGTTTATCCATTCCTTTTACCCAAAGTGGGATAAAAGCGATATCATTGGGCCTCTCGATGATTTAGTGATGACCTAAGTGCTTGGCCAAGCCGGGACTAAGTTGATGTGTTCAATTGTAGTCTGTTATCAGTCGTCATAAATCGGAAGTTGGGAAACAGTATAGAGAGAATGATTGAAATTCATGCCTTTTGTCTATACGATATCTTGAGAATGGAGGAATATATAATCCCTTATCTAGAGGACACGCTATCTGATAAGATCAGAGTTGACAGCGGCTTTTGAAAGCTACGAATGCTGATCAGGTTTTGAAGTCATACGGAAAATAGTTATTAGACTTATCCAAGTGGGAGACTGTTGGATTAGTGTCTAAGTCCATAACTGTTTTGGTATGTACTTGACCCGATTATGAGCATGGTCCTTTTGGGTTGCCTTCACTATAGCAATATGTAGGATGATTTAAGGAGAGAAAGGTTTAAATATGATTTATTAATATATTATGAGAATAATGTATTAAAGGAGAAATCATATTGTTTAATTAATATTAGTCAAGAATTAATTGTTAATTAATTTTGTGGCTAAAAGAGATTAATTAAACTTAGGGGACTGAAGTTGTAATTATAAGATAATTATAATTGGGCTATGGATCACCAAATAATATATAGGTTGGACGAATTCTATGGGTAGCCCATTAGAAATCGTCCAAGGGATATGTTTAAGGAGTCCATGGGCTGCTTAGGGCCTAAGCAGTCAAATTAGGGTTTCCTAGTTGTAAACCCTAATAGCCTACATGTATATAAAGGGCCCCTATGCCCCAAAAACGTGAATAACACTTCCATTAGGGTTTCCAGCCGTTTTTGGTGCCTCCCTTTCTTCTCCTCTTCATCCAAGTTGCATATGGTGTTTGTGACTCCATTAGAGGTACTACACTTGTGGTACTTGCTTTCAAGAGCTAAGGAAATTCAAGGAACTAGTTGTTATTGCTATATAACAACAAAAGGTATGTATTCTAGCTTTATATATGAATTTCGAAAATTATAGTAGCATGCCAGGTTTCTTTTTGTGTTCATAAAGCTGTATAACTAATAGTGAAAACATAGATCCAATACTAGGGTTGCATGCACACATAGGATTGTTTGTATTAAACCCATCAAAAAGATCCTTACGTATTAATGATAATTATTTGCTATTAATTTTTAAGTAAATTGAGTTGTAGGAACATCTGCTTGATTGCTTGTCTCTTATGATTTTGATGACCATCGAGATTATAAGTTTAGGAATAACGAATGTGAAACTAGGATTAACTTGGGAATAAGTAAGTTAATGTGTGAGCCTTGTTTGATGACCATCAACAAGAGGTTAAATTGAATTAGTAATTCGATTAACTATATTTACAAGTCTTGCTTGATACGAACTGAACATTAGGAAGTATGTTAGTTTAATCAACTGATCACTGTTTAAATTGACTTGTTTGCTAAAGGATTAGTTATAGCGAACGCGAATCTAATCATTTTAGGAACCGGTGAACATAAATAAATGAATTTGTGTATGCAATTGTCTATGTTTTTAAGGTGTAACTTATCTAAATCAAAGTACCTGAAGAGATTTGTTTTCCTGTTAGTTTATCGAGAGTTGTTAATTAATTGTTAGTTTGAGATTTATTAAACTATTTCTTTATTATTTTCGAATGACCTGTAACCTATAATCAAATATATTAAATTAATTCACCACCGTTCCCTGTGACCGACACCCGACTTACCTAAGCTATACTGTAATCTGACTAGGTACATTGCCTATAAGTGCATAGTTAGTCTAAGTTTGTATACCCTCAGCCTGAGCATCTATAATCATGCTCATGAGTGGAGAATCCACTGATATCCTCAGACATATTGCTGGCATGGAATCCCCAGCTGACTTGCGTCTCAGACCGTCCACCACCATGTTCGCTTTACCTAGGTGGTAAAGGATCTCACAGCCGTAGTCCTTGACTACATCTAGCTACCTGTGTTGTCTCATGTTCAGGTTCGGTTGATCCATGATGTGTCTCAGGCTCTTGCGATCTGTGTATATGGTACAACGGACCCCATAGAAGTAATGTATCCAACTCCTGAGAGCAAATACCACCGCTCCCAATTCCAAATCAAGAGTAGGGTATCTCGTCTCATGCAGCTTCATCTTTCGTGATGCGTAGGCTATCATCCGTCCTCTCTGCATAAGGAACGCCCCCAGTCCCGTGATGGATGCATCATAGAACACTAAAAAATCCTCAAATCCCTCCAGGAGAGTCAAGACTGGAGCCTCGCATAGTCACTGTCGAAGAGTCTCAAATGCCCTCTGCTGCTCGGGGGCCCACCAAAAATCCACCCCTTCCTCGTCAGACGAGTGAGGGGTACTGCAACCTTGGAGAAATCATGTATGAATCTCCGATAGTACCCTGCCAATCCAAGAAAACTCCTGATATCCGAAGGAGATTTCGAAACCTCCCACTGCATAATCGCCTTGATTTTTGCCAGATCGACCAAAATCCCCTCCTGGTTAACGAGATGTCCGAGGAACTGAACCTCTCGTAACTAAAACTCACACTTCGAGAACTTAGCATAAAGTTGTTCCCGCCTCAAAACTCCCAATAACTCCCGTAGATGCTCCTCATGCTGCTCTCAGATCTTGGAATATACCAAGATATCATCTATGAACACAATGACCGAGTGATCGAGCATCGATCTACAAACCCAATTCATCAGGTCCATGAATACTGTTGGGGCGTTGGTGATCCCAAACGGCATCACCACGAACTCGTAGTGTCCATAACGAGTCTGTAACGCGGTCTTCTCCATGTCCTCCTCCCTAACTCTGGCCTGATGGTACCCGGACCTCAGTTCTATCTTGGAGAACCAATATGCTCCCTGCAACTGATCAGAGAGATCATATATCCTTTGGAGTGGATAACGGTTTTTCACCGTTAGCTTGTTCAACTCCCGGTAATCAATGCACATCCGGTGTGAACCATCCTTCTTCCTGACGAAAAGGATCGGTGCTCCCCATGGAGAACTACTCGGGCGAATGAACTGCTTGCCCAACAGTTCCTGCAGCTGTGATGACATCTCTTGCATCTCTGGTGGCGCCAATCGGTACGACGCCTTGGCAATAGGGGCCGCACCTGGCACCAAGTCGATCCGAAACTCGACCTGCTTCTCCGGAGGTATCCCTGGTAACTCCTCTGGGAACACGTCCGCAAACTCCCTGACCACTGGAACCTATGAAACTAAAATCCGATCTTTTTCTCGCTTATCCACCACATACGCTAGATAACCTGCACCCCCGTGCTGAATATACTGTCTAGATCTGGCGGCTGAACCAAACCCTAATCTCACTCTAGTACCCTCGCCATAGACAATCAACTCTCCCCCACTTGGGATTCGAATCACTACCCGCTGACCCTTGCATTCGATCATGGCGCTGAATCGACTAAGCCAGTCCATCCCCACAATCACACACACATCCCCCATGGGGATCGGAATCAAGTCAATTGGGAAAGATACCATGAAGATCTCTAACTCACATCCCCGGTAGACCGAAGAAGCAGAAACCCCGTGTTCGTTAGCGATAGAGACTCGTAACGCACACTCTAGCTCTCCTACTGGCACACTGAACTCCCTACTAATCGTCTGAGATACAAATGACCAACTCGCCCCCGAGTCAAACAAAACCAATGTAGGCAAGGAGTTCACTAAAAACGTACCTAATCACAGGTATAAACAGATAAGCATAAAACATATACAATCAATAAGATAAGGGACAGAAACATACCAGCAACCACATCCGGTGTTGCCCTGGCCTCTTCTGTTGTGAGATGGAAGGCGCGTCCCTAAGCCTTCGGGGGCTATGCTCTACCTGGCCTCCCATCTGTAATCCTCAGTGTAGTTGGCGCGGGAGCCTGCGCCGGCTTGGCGGAAAGTAACAGACAGTTCTCCTTCAAGTGGCCAACCCGATCACAGTGATAACACAATCTCATACTCGGAACCAAGTCGGACTGGAGATAATCCTTCGCATAATGCTCGTCCTTACCACACCTGTGGAACCTACTACCAACTCTACAAAAACCAGAATGACCCTTGCCGCACTTTCCACAAGTGCGGCTCTGCTGACTCCCGGTCTTAGAATCAGCGGTCTTAGACTGCTTCGGCGCTGGCTGTGACTGTGTCGGGGCCTGCCGCTGCTCCCTCAACTGTTGCTCAATCTCCAACTCGCGCTGCCTAACGGCCTTTTGCAACTCCAGTAGAGTATCACGTCGTTGGGTAGACACGAACTGACGAATGTCAGTCTTGAGCATGCTCAGATAACGTGTCATATGAGCCTGCTCGGAAGCAAACTCCAGGCAGAACATCGCACTCTCTGTGAACATGTGGATGATCTCCGTCACCGACTCCCCATCCTGTCTCAATCCCAAAAACTCCTGAGTCAAACGTTCCCGCTCAACCTGTGGAATGTAACGAGTGTGAAACATATCCCTGAACTGCTCCCAAGTAACAACATCTCTCTTCTCATCCACTCTGCTCATCAGTGTACAACCCAGTTGTCAATCTCCACCAGTCCTTGGCTCCAGACCTCAGCAGGTTTAGGGCACATCTGACCTTCTAGTCAGTAGGACACGAATAGGTAAAGAAACACCCCTCCACATCAAAAACCCACCTCATGTCTTTGATGGGGTCCTGAGTTCCATCAAAAGTAGGGGGCTTCGTGTTATTGAAGTCCCTGTACTGAAAAGCCCGACTAGCTCCTCCCTCTGTCGTCGTTACAACCGATGCAGCTGCGGCGGCGGCTGTCTCTGCAAGGGCTGCATAGCGCTCATCAAAGTACTCGACCATGGCGGTCTTAATAGACCCGAACATCTCTGCCAGTTGTTCCCAGAACAAAAGTGGCAACCTCATCATTCAGGATCTCTCGAATCCTGGTGTCTAGCTCATCTGCCCCTATATGTATCACAACCTCGGGTGTTGATGGCCCCTCCTAGCCGCCATATCCTGAACCTGATCCTAATCCTGATCCGGATCCCGCCACAAAGCGTCTCATAACCGCCATTCTGAAAATATACCAGAAAGATTTTAGATAATCCACATAATAACGGGGAATCAACTCCCAACTGAACCCTAGGGGTTGTGACTTCCTTGCTACGTGTATGGGTCCTGTGCTTTCAGTAGTACGGGCCCATACTACCTACCACACCTACCCATTTTTGTCTCAAGTATCATCACAACACCTTAACAATATACGTATGCATGGTGGTCGCTCATTCCTCTCTCCTAGAGGAAGCTAACTGTCTCATAACTAACCCACCAGCCTCACACAATCCACCCATGAAACTTCCACCAACCCTGCAGCACTCGTGTATGCTAATCATACATAACGCTAGATACTATAGACTTTCGAATACCTGATCCTACCCTAAGCCCTTCATCAGACAAGAACAGGAAATAAGGTCAAACCAAACATTCTCAAGCTATAAGATCTTAATTATGTACAGTCGTGATGCATACATGGAAACTACAATAATGATGTCAATTTCATATAAGGAAACCCTAGGCTAGCAGGCATCATGTAATCAGGCAATTCTATCATGCAATTCTTGAAGATCCCTAGCCTGGCACTAGCATGTTGTTCTACATATCACAATATCAAATAATCCGTATGGTATTTTGGGGTCTACTTACTGGCTCCGGCTGATCGTACACCCTACATGCTCCTTTGATATTTTGAAAACTTTTTCAAAATTATTTTGAAAATCTTTTCCTTAGTTTGAGACTAGATTCACACAAGTGTTCCTCTAATTCACTCAAACCAAGGCTCTGATACCAACTTGTAACATCCATAAAAATTATGTCAAATTTAAACTTTTTCAAAACATTTCAAACCATTAATTATTACAAAACTTGTTTTCAAACAGTATAATATTAGAGTATCCCAAAAACAAATCATAAACACGAGAAGCTGTACGATCAGGCCTTTGCCTTCCCGCAATCATCTGATGTACCTGAAACAAAAACTAAAACTGTAAGCCCAAAGCATGAGTTCCCCCAAAATACCGATACACTGCACATAACACATATACAAATAATAGCATGTACTGGGTCCACAACTATATAGATTGGATTACCCCTGGGCCCATAGTGTGATTCTGGATTACCTTCCGGGCCCACAGCTCACATCTGGATTGCCACCGACCCCACAGTACGAGTCTGGTATGCCCTACCCGGCCCTCGGCTCGTATTTGGAATGCTCCCGAGCCCACAGTACGAGTCTGGCATGCCCCACCCGGCCCTCAGCTCGTATCTGGAATGCTCTTGAGACCTCAGTATGAGTATGGCATGCCCCGACCGCCCCTCAGCTCATATCTGGAATAATCTAGGGTTTGTTGGTTACCGCACGGAGCAGTTAACCTCAACCCAACCCACATAATATGTCAACATATAACACAACTAATGTGCATGCAGATAATCACATAATAATACAGGTAGTCCTACATATCTACCAAACTAGCATAACAACTAGCATCCAACACTAACTCATACTCAACATACTACCAACTGCTAGGATAACATATCTAATGGGCCGGCATTGGTGCCTTCAACCTCTTAGTATAGTGAGGATAACTCACCTCTCAACTATCGAATCGAAGTGATAACTCAAACTCTCAAACCACGGCCACAAACTCCAACACCTATATTTACCATAAGACCTTTTCCATAAATTCTGATTTACCAAAATAACCCAGAAGTCAACTACTCAACCCTTGGTCAAAGTCCAAGTCAATGGTCAAGGTCAACAGTCCATGTTAACCCGACTCGTCGAGTGCAGTTCATTGACTCGTCGAGTCCTTCCTGAACTCGAGAAATCGTGAAATCCCCAGTTGATTGGTCGAGTTTCCCTGAAACTCGCCGAGTTCATGCATGGCCAAATGTCGGGGAAACCCTAGCTGCCTCGTCAAGTCCATGAAGAAGTCCTTGCATGACAATCTTCATTGGACTCGCTGAGTTGGCCATGCAACTCATCGGGTCTCTTCAGTCCTTTCTCCATTCAGATGCTTTTTAAGCCATTCTAAAGCTCCATATTGCAAATCAAGCTTCCCAAGGCATGTTTATCACGTAAAGTTGCAAATTTTACGTGCATGCAAGGCTCTAGAGGCTTAGAATGTCAAATATAAGCTTGTAAATGGGTTTAACTCACAAGATAAGGTTCATACTTGCTAAAGCTGGAGACTTTATAGACATAGAGACCAAGGTAAGTTCAGATCTGAATTTGCAACTTCAGATCCTAGCCCATACCCAAAATGGCTAACATAAATATGCTAGAAAAACCCTAGTCTTCAACATAATAAGATCTAGAAGGAAAGAAGGTCATGGTAAGAACTTGTTACCTTCAAACTGATGCCAAGAAGTAGAAGAGTCAGATCCACTAGCAGATGGGCATTTGGGCTTGACAAATCTCGGTTTTAGGGCATAGTTTGGGTTTCTAAGTTTGGGCCTTATTGGGCCATTAGACTTTTGTTTCAGACTTTTGACTAGTATGTTGGGCTTCTTTGGATTTAGGCCCATGAGGGCTTTTGGGCTCAATTTGGAAGATTGGGCCATAATTGGGCTTTGGGTTGCCATTTATGATTTGGACCTTTTGATTAGTTGAGATGGGACTTGGCTTTGGGCCAAGTTATAAAAAGGGTAAAATGGTCTTTTACCCTAGTTATGGGCTAAGTAGCTTAGATTCTTGGTTATGCGTCGAGATCCAATTAATAATTGGATGTTATTTTGATGATGATAGCGTGGGGATTTTTTCGGACCAGCAGACAGAGATTCATTTGAGTGTTCAACGACTAGAAGTGAGTTTCCTCATTGTGTTTAGCGGGTCAAAGGCACCAATGTTGGCCCATGGTTGTTATGTTAGGATGTTAGATGTCTGTGTGACTCTTGCATATGTTATGTGCTTGTATACTTACCGGGCAGGGCCTGATGACTATCATGTATATTGTTTATCTTGGTGACTATTACATGTGTTATATGATTATATGTTTATAAGTATATCGGGTGGGGCCTAATGACTGACAGATCTGTTTACGGAGCAGAGCTTGATGCCAGGCGGGCGGGTTCCATTATGTGTTTATTATGGAGAACTTACTAAGCGTTGTGCTTAAGGTTTTCAGTTTATGTTTCAGGTACTTTTGGTTTGAAGGGGAAGAGCCTGGGATGATTGTAGTGCACACGCCACCTCATTCCCCATTTTATGATTACTCTAATGTTGATGTAGTTGATACACTTTGTTTCTCCATGGTTTTATGATGATGTTTCGGATGATAGTTTTATTTTTTAAAAACGAAAATTTTTGGTCTTAATTTTGGGACGTTCCACATAGGTTTTTCAACCCATATTATTATTATTATTATTATTATTATTATTATTATTATTATTATTATTATTATTATTATTATTATTATATTGTTTTAATTATAGATATTACACCGAACAGGTTAATCCTGATTACACATTCCTATTTTTCTCACTTTGCGATCCTAAAATGATAATCTCAAGGGACCTATCCTAATGGATCTCTCTAACAACGAGTAGACAATATTGCCTTGGGGATTCCTTAACAACATATGTTAATAATGCAACCATGAGGGGGATAGAGTACTCGAACGAACACACAATTCATACTCCCAGATAGTATGATTCATTAACACCTACAGATTGCGAATCTGCTAGTTTTCTACTGGACTGTCTACAAGAGTCCGTGGTCATTATCAATACTCTGTTGGATGACTGCTCTCTATAGTACAATAGTATAATGTTGGGCATGGTCTTTCCCCATTATTTTATCTTTGGCATGGTCTCTCACCATTATCTCATTTCTCCCTCTCTCTGGTCCCATTAATACAGTAATACTAGGTTGGGCATGGTCTCTACCATTATATTATCTCTCTCTTATAAGCCCTTTTTACCCAATGCATTGTAAGTATGGTAAAAATACATATATGATTATTTCTAGTAAAATCATTATCTCATTTAACATAGATATCATGAACACAAATAATAAGCATATAGGGCAATTAAGCAATTAAATACTTAATATATATATATATATATATATATATATATATGTGTGTGTGTGTGTGTGTGTGTGTATAAGTTGAAAGTAAGTATGTACTCACTTGTTAAAAGTGGGTGACTTGAAATTCAAACAACACTTCGTCTGGTACTATAGCTTTTCTTTTTAAGGGACCTAGGTATAGATAGCACTAGGTCTTAGTCTTATATTGTTGTGACTAATGATATTCTAGATTCCTCAATAATCCTAATGTCTACGGATCTATAGTTGATAAGGAAAACCCAAGTAAGATCATATCGGAGGTAGGGTTCGTTTGGTATGCACGAGTATACTATTTGGAAAACCCACTTTAAACGCACCTCACTAAATCTATCCAAGACATCCTTTCTTTAAGTAAATGAATCAGTATTATGACTTGTAATTACTGATAAATCTTATTTATATGTTCACAATAATGACTATGAACATAAATATAAGGTACACTTGAAATAAAATAAGTATAGCTTAACTTACATAAATTTTAGCGTAAACCAGGAAATTACACAGGCATAACTCCGAAATTGAAAGACATATTTCTCCAAGCTCTCAGACAGTCTAGTGCCTCGTTAAAGTAGTGGGGAATTAGGGAGTATAGCGGATATGGGTAAGGAAGAGATTCCAGAGGTTTGCGGAGTGAATGAGTGGGAAAATAGGCCGAAATCGAAATATATATATATATATATATATATATATATATAGGGCCGAAATCGAAATATATATGTATATGTATATGTATATATATATATATATATATATATATATATATATATATATATATAGGGCCACAGGGAGGGCATATCGCGCATCTTTCTAGGCGTGTCGTGCCTATCAGATGACGTCACTACTCTGGCTTTGTGACACATGTTAAATCTACGTCCTCTTGTCAAGCGCACCACGCAGCTCATGTGTGTACGCAAAAACCTAATATCTTTTAGAAATTCATATCTTTTTCATACGAGCTCCGTTTTGATATTTTTTAGATCCATGCGTACCTTTTGACAAGTATTGCAACTTTCGTTTAGTCTTCGTAGGCTAATTCTTACTTTATTTTTAAAGGTATATTTTTAACATGTTTAGACTGTTAAAGTCTGTATAAAAGTCATAACTCTCTCATACAACCTCCGTTGTTCTCGACTATCTTTGTATTGACGAATTCCTCTTCAAGAGATCTTCGATTCCTGTTTAGATTGTTTTTCCTAACAATCAACCGATCTAAAATTGGGTTTCTGTGTCGCACACTGCTATACCAAAACTTCGAAAAATCATAACTTCCTCATATGAAGTCAGATTTGGGTGTTCTCTATATGCACGAATTTTCTTTTATAGTTACTACGACTATCGTTTACATTGCATGGCTAATAACCAACCTATCTCCGATTCACTATTTATGACACGTATAGATGTGTTGGTTTAATCACAAAACTTCGAAGAAGCATAACTTCTTTATACGAAGTTGGATTTAAGTGTTCCTTATATCCATAAGATAATCATTACGACTACTACATCTTTAGCTAAGATTATCTAATATATCTTATATGTTTAGCCCAAATCTACATACATTAAAAATAAGCTTTGAATTGGATAAATATAGTTAAAATTAGAGCTGCTAAGAAAAAGGAAAAGATTAGGACAAGAATGGAGTTGATATGGATAAAGATAAAAAGTTTCCTAAATTCGAGAAACTGCGACGCGACAAAGAGCATGTAGCGCCACGACCTAGCTTTAGAGTTTGAGCAGGATCGGGGCACAATATTCTCAACAACACAGAAAATACATGCACGTGATGCGACATCTCTGAATTCTATAAATACACAATTTTTCCATTCTAATCACTATGCTGAAAAATATTGGAGATACCAACCCTCAAATACGAAAGGTAATTCGTGTAACACCTTTTTTAGTCGAAATCAAGGATGAAGAACAATTTTTTAGCATCGTTTTGAAAGTTAAAGCTTGGAAACGTTCTAAAATCGTTAGGTTTGCTTTAGACACCATGTTTAACACTTATTTGATTATTTTCTGTTTTCCAACTGTAACGACCTAATTTTCAAGACCAAAAATTTCTTTTTAATTAACTGTCTCATAAAAACATTCCTAAGAAAATACTATGAAATCACATCATCTCATAAAATAATGTATCATGTCTGAAACCCAAGTCATAAAATAAGAACATGTCAGAGTACAATCCCAGAATATCCATAGTACAGAAACGATGAGTGTGTGTATGATGTGTCGCTACCGTGCCAGCTCCTTCCCCTTCGTTGAAAAGGTACCTGAAACCAAAACTGTAAACTGTAAGCACGAAGCTTAGTGAGTTCCCCCATCGTACCGCATACCATACAATCACATAACATACACATAATGCCAGGCATATCAGGGTGCCCGACCTGCCCCTTTGGTCCTCTCGACCGGATGCTGCTAGCATACCTGGATGCTGGCCTCCCCTTCGGTCCTCTCGACCGGATACTGCCTACCATATCTGGGTGCTGGCCTCCCTAGCGGTCCTCTCGACCGGATACTGCTTAGCATACCTAGGTGTTGGCATCCCCTTCGGTCCTCTCGACCGGATGCTCGGGACTATTTCACCCCTCTTCTACTACCACATAGCATGAAACACATAACCATATTCTATCTAGTATGACCGGGTATAACCACCCCCCTTTGTCCCTATCAACCGGTAACCTTGGGGACTGTCTCCCCTACTGCTACTAGCATCTAATATCATATCATACTAGCTCATAACATATCAGGTAGTAGCAAACCTAGATGAATATCACAAAGACAATCATCTAACATACAATTCCTACTGGTGGGCCGGCATTATAGCCGTAGACCCACCGCTACTGGAAGGTAACTCACCTCGCACTAGTAGCTGTTGATGATCTGAGCGGGGAAACTCTGCATGTTGTTGCTGCTCCGGAACTCCTCCAACTATAATTCCCACAAAACACTCAGTCATAATCTGATAACTACACATAGGGTAAAATGACCATTTTACCCCTGATCAAGTCAAAGTCAAGGTCAACTTCTAGTTGACCCGACTCGCCGAGTTGGGCCGTCAACTCGTCGAGTCCCTAACCCTTTATCATTCCTTGTCCACGACTCGACTCGTCGAGTTTGGCAACGACTCAATGAGTTCCTCCTCTATATGATCATCGAATGAACCTTCATCCGACTCGCCGAGTTGTATGAACAACTCGTCGAGTTCACCTTCATCAGATGAAAATGTTGTGTCGTTGACTCGCCGAGTTTTATGAAAAACTCGTCGAGTTCATCTTCAACCATAAGGATATTGCCTTGGACTCGTCGAGTCCCATGAACTCCAGGTCTAAGGCTAAGTCCAATACATTGGGTCGCTCCTTCGGACCTTCTACAACCCTTCTAACACCCAACTGAGTTCCTTTGACCCTCAACAGAAATGGGACTTTATGCCTTGGACTCGTCGAGTCCTAAGAACGGACTCGCCGAGTCGATAACGTCCACACCCTAAATCCTCGATTTCTAATGTACAACCTTTGACCAAAAGATAGATCCAAGCCCCTAAGCTCGATCTAGCACGTAAAGTTACGAACTTTACGTGCATGCATGGGAATTTTGAGCCTAAAAGGCTCTAAAATGGCTCTTATGTTGCATGGGACCTTCCTTGGGTGCAAAAGCAACCCAAATCTGCCTTGTGACTCCTCCCAAGACTTAGATCTGAACCCCAACCATGTTTGCAATCATGGTTGGCTACCTCATATGGCTTAAAAAAGCCCTAAATCTTCCCCAAAAAGGGATCTAACAAACAAGCAAGCAAGGTACAGACTTTATACCTTTCAAAGACTGCAAATGATGAACCAAACTCGAATCCTTCAGCCTCCTCTTGATCCTTCTATGTTCTTCCTTCTTCCTTGAGGTCAAAACCCACAAAAATCACTCACAAGCCTTAGATCTTGCACCAAAACACTTAGGGTTTGCTATGGAGGGTTTCTGGGAGCAATAGGGATGAGTGGTGGCTGAAAGAGATGGTTAAATAGGGTGCAAACCCTCATATTAGGGTTTTGTCCAGTCAGAGCCTACTCATCGAGTCCGGGACCCGACTCGAGGAGTCCATCACTTAAATCCCGAGTCTCATCCCGCTTCTACTCGGCGAGTTGGTCCTTCAACTCGCCGAGTCCAAGGCCAAAAATGCAAAATACTTAATTAATTAAATTACATACCAAGAACCAGGTGCTACACCAACAATGATAATGGCAAATACCCTTTTACTTCCGCTTAGATGTAGATTAACTCTAACTAATATGATTTGATTTATTAGTTGGATTTATAAAGTTTGGTTATGTAGTTTGTTTGATTGATCTTTTTACCTTAACGTTTAATTTTTTTTTTTTTTTTTTGCGTACAACTGAGTTTGATATAGTTATGAGGACCAATCTAATTTTATTGACTTGTAATTTAACGGATTTATGAAAAATAAAGGGTTGGGACTAGTGATATGGACCAAATCCGATATTATTGTAAACTTAAATGTGTGAGAGAGTACTAGATATCCATGACATGTTTCGATTGATTGTCATGACCATCGATTAGAAATCACTAGATCAATTCACTCATAACTCGAATATTTAATTGATATTTAGTTAGCTAATCGCATGATCCTTGTGTTAGTTACTTCATAATTAATAATATTAGTTAATCGGATCAAGGTAACTAGTCATTATAAAATTGGTAATAAGCTTGTTAAATCTATTGCAGTTCTAATAAATCAACCATAGGAAATTAGGGGGATTCAAAATCTAGGTGGAAGTATTTCAAAATGCATGTTAACTTATCCCCGAATGATTGCTTCAAAGTCAACGTCTTGCGATGGTACTTGGATTCCTATTGCACAGCCCCCGGTGCTAATTATCAGATCGATAAAGTAGTTTCTTTGAAAATCACATGTTTGATGTGGAGGGCTTGCCTTGGCAGACTCCCTGGCTCTACCGAGACATTCATTACTAGAGGTAGGACTGACAATCGTGTCATGTTCGGGTTGGCGGGTCACGGGTTGGCGGGTCAAAATATGTCAACCCAAACATGAGCCATTTAAATATATAGGTCACGGGTTGACGGGTTTAGAACATAAACTCATATATGACCCACCAACCAATTTATTTATACGGGTTCACATGTTGGCGGGTTCGTGGGTCGGATTTGGGTTCGCGGGTCATATTTGATAAATAAAATTGACAATTAAACATGAACAGCTTTTTGATGGTTGATGCAAACATATCTAAATTTTAGACATTTAAGTCTTAAACATCCAAATGAAAATTAAAAATATTCATAGAAACATGTTACAGACTTAGCCTTATAGGTTACGACTTACAACCTTAGACCATCCACCACGAGTCAAAATGTCAAAACAGTCAAATTGTCTATATATCAATGGTATATATTATATAATACTTATTAAATATTAATACTTGATACATAAATGCATTTAAACATAAAATAATTTATTTTATTAAGAATAAACCCGTTTATTTTTTGAGAAACCCATATATGAGCCGTTTAATAAACGGATTGGTTGGTTAGTGGGTTACCGGGTTGAAAGACTCAACCCAAACCTATTTATTTCGTGTCGTGTTGTGAGTCATGTCGCGAATTATCAGCCTTAACTAGAGATGCAGACATTTAATCTTCTTTGTGCAAGCTTTACTCATTGAATATGCTAACAACATTTTAACCATATGTGATTTTGCTGACTATGTCATAAAATGGGTGCTAAAATGGCATGGCAACAATTCACTCGTGTTGTGGAACTTCTCGATCACAAACTCTTCACGTCAATCATCTGTTCATTGTGGTGGTGTCTAGTAGTTGAGAAATAACAAGGTATTTGAAAACCTTATTTCTTCCCCTACCAATATTGTGGATAATGTAATTTATTTATCTTTCAATTGGTTTAAACATAACTGTATCTTATTTCCGCCCACGCTATAGTTCCTTGCTAGTCGTGATGTCTTGTTAGTTTATACATCTCACCGTTTCCAAAAAAAAAAAAAAAGATTGGACTTTTCGGTTCCATATTGAAGTCGTTAGAACGGATATGATTTTCCATTTTGAATCTGGTGTCCTTTTTTGTATTTATAAACAAATATATATTTTATTGGAGTTTTTACTTGCTACTCTTGTGACAATCAGATGCGGCAAATGTTAGATGCATATGTGTGAGTTTTTGTTTTCAGACATTCATTAATATCCCAATTCTCGTAAAGAATAAAACATAGATGAAGCTGCAGAATTTTCGGCATCCTTGACTTTTGACCTCTCTTCTCCCTTCATGAAAAATATCTTACCAGAAAGTTCAATTTGCACGGATGCTATATATCTTTTATTGTGTGCAGGACCCGATTCTTGCTCAACTCTGCAAGAAAAAAAAAACCATTAAAATTAAATGGATTTTGTAATTAGTAATTAAGGCAAAATGATCTAATTAGTAATAAAGGCAAAATATTTACATACCTGTAAGTCGCTTTTGGCCACCTTCTCCTGTTACAAAGTTCAAGTATTTTTCGTTTAGCACCTTTAATCTCAGTGGCTTCACCAGAATCATCTTTCATTTGTAGACTCATTGCATCAGTGCTTTTAAGCCTTGTTAACTTAGATAGAGCAACCTCAGCTGCATGAAGCTTAGCATTCTCTTTGTTCTCTGAAGAGCTAGAGGCAATAAACTTTCCGTCGACATAAACACTTGCAATGTTTCTTTCACCTGAAAAAAGATGCAAATATATAAGATACTGTCATATGATATCACACTATTCGTAGGATGCAAATGCATATAATAATAGTTTTATAGGGCAAAAACTCAGAGCATTTTATAGAGAAGCTGTAACCTTTCCTCCAATTCTTTATGTCAACAATTTTCCCCTCTTTTTGGCATGCCTCATATAGGTTGGTAATAGGTTGGGGCTGTTTCTCAAGAACATTTAACATAACCATTGGCTCAAGTAGCTCTCTAATTACCTGAAAACAAAAAGTCAGTAATTCATCATATGTTATCAGTTCGGGGTCGTTCTACACAGAAGCTTTGTTTCTTTTCCAGGCTGAATAGGTAAAGGGTTAGTGTCTTAAAACATTAAGCTGAGTTTTTTGGGTCAACCGTCCAGATTAAGTAAAAAAGAAACAGCCTGATAGTTTAGAGGAATCAGAGCTTATTCTGACTCCAAAATCTAATTAGGCAATAGTCTGCAAGGATGACAACCGCTCACCACCCACAGGATTTGCAAATTGAAATCACAATCTTCAAAAACAGCTCCAGCAACCGATTCAACAATATCAGCAAGCACCTTTGGAGCTTTCATCTGTCCACCGTGCACCACCATCTCTTCTTCTTCTTCGACCGCAATCACAAATTCCCTAACCTAATTACAACAACAACAACAAAAGCCATATAATCCAATTTCAATTATAAAATCTAACAAATAATGGCATAAATGTATAAATATAAGAGAACATGCCAGAAACCCCCAACCTGATGCTCAAAAAACCATTATATTTTCTGATTTTGGTTAAATTAATGCTTTGCAACCAGATAAACCAAGAAAAACGGTTGCATAGCCAACGTGGAGTTACATGGCATTATCAATTTAAAATTATAAAGCGTATGCGGAATAGCAATTACAGTTTCTGCAAAAAAAAAAAATGGTAACAATTATCTGGAATAACAGTTACAGTTTCCAGAAACAAAAATGTCATGTAAGCTTTTTAATTACAAAAAAATAATGATTTTAATAGACACAAAAGTAACGTAATGGGTTTTTTGAGCATTAGGGAATAATACTACGTTGGGTTTTTATTTAAATAAAGAGATAAGGTAATACCTTATCATTGAGAAGGATGGTTTTGTGGCGGACATATTTGTGAAGGCGGTTGCGGACCGCCACGCGTGCAAGTTTTTCAGTACTAATATTGGCAGCGCGGAGGAGAGAGATTTGACCAGGGTCAACATCAGGGTACGCCAAGTAGACAAAATTAGTGATGGCGAGTCCAAGAACAGAATCACCGAGGATTTCCAGACGTTGGTAGGATCGAGACTCGGTGTAAGAAGAATGAGTCAGGGCTGCTTCCAACAAACTTTTCTTCTTGAAGTTGTACCTCAATATGGCTTCTACAGCTGCAATGGAATTTTCCATGTCCCTGCTGCATTCACTCTTGTAACAATCAGGATACATCATGTGTACACTACTACTACTACTTATCACATCAATGCTTTTTAGCCTTGTTAACTTAGATACAGCAACCTCAGCTGCATGAAGCTTAGCGTTCTCTTTGTTCTCTGAAGAACCAGAGGCAATAAACTTTCCGTCGACATAAACACTTGCAATGTTTCTCTCACCTGAAAAAAAGGTGCAAATACATTAGCATGTTACTGTTAGCATATAATATTAGTTTTATAGAGAATTTGTAACCTTTCCTCCAATTCTTGATGTCAACAAATTTCCCCTCTTTTTGGCATGCCTCGTATAGCATGGTAATAGGCTGCGGCTGTTTCTCGAGAACATCTAGCATAACCATCGGTTCAAGTAGCTCTCTAATTATCTGAAAACAAAAAAAAATTCAAAGCAATTTGATCCACTACTAAATTATATTATCGAGTCATTCTACAAAAACTATTCCTCATTGCAAAACAGTGGCTTAGTGGTTGTTCATTTCTTTAACATAAGGTTTGTTTCTTTTGTAGACTGAATAGGTAAAGGGTTAATGTCTTAAAACATTAAGCCTATTGAATAAAAAAGAAACAGAGGTCAAGTGGCAAGTTTGGGAAAGAGCTAAATGTTAGGACTTAGGATCACAATGATACTAGGCCTGCATCATGCCATAAGCCTAAGTGTAGAACTCACTCCCAAAAGCCAGCTTGTAGGAGGAGGGGACACTTAGACTTATAAGCCACCAACATATAGTACTTTCAGCCGATGTGGGTCATAACACACAACTACTCACCGTCCACAGGCTTTGCAAACAGAACCCACAATCTACATAAACAGCACCAACAACCGATTCAACAATATCAGCAAGCACCTTTGGAGCTTTCATTTGCCCACCATGCACCACCATCTCATCTTCATCTTCGACCGCAATCAAAAATTTCCTAACCTAATACCAACAAACACCATTTTCTCAGATTTCAATTACAAAAAATAAAAATATAACGACATAAATGCATAAATAAAGGAAAAAATATCAAAAATCTGAACTCAAAAAAACAATATGTTATTTTAGCATCCGTTAAACCCATTATATTTTCTAATCTTGGTAACCCAAGAAAAACGGTTGTATAGCTTACGCGGAGTTAAAAAGACTACATGGCATTGTTAATTTAAAATTATAAAAGCTTATGTGGAATAGCAATGATATTGATAGTTTCTGGAAACACGGTAACAATCATCTGGAATAACAATTACAGTTTCCGAAACATAAAATGTCATGTAAGCTTTTTAATTCCATGTTAGGATATGCAACCAATTTTATTGGGTTATCCAATCGTGAAGCATTATTTTAACCAAAATCTGAAAACATAATGATTGTAAATATACAGGGGATAATACGTTGGGTTTTTTGGTATTTTCTCTCAATAAATATACAATAGATAGATAGATAGGTAATACCTTATCATTGAGAAGAATGGTTTTGTGGCGGACATATTTGTAAAGGCCGTTGCGAACCGCCACACGTGCAAGTTTTTCGGTACTAATATTGGCAGAGCGGAGGAGAGAGATTTGAGCAGGGTCAACATCAGGGTAAGCCAAGTAAAAAAAAATTGTGATGACAAGTCCAACAACAGCATCACCAAGGAGTTCCAGACGTTGGTAGGACTCAGACTCCGTATATGAAGAATGCGTTAGGGCTGCTTCCAACAAACTTCTGTTATTGAACTTATACCTCAATATGGCTTCTACAGAATCAATGGAATCTGACATATTTCTCATGCATTGACTTGATGATTGACTTTCTTCGTAGGGGGCAATGTCAATGTTGTACGTGTGCACAATCTTCTCCAAATGTACATCCGACAACATTTTTCTCTTTTTTGATTGAGAAAATAAAGTCGGCATATCTGTAAAAAGTATGTATGATGTTATAATATTTGATTTTGATCCGGTTGGGGTTGGGCAGGGTTGCATTTATCATTTATGGTATCTAATGCCCGAGCAACCTCAACAAATCTAAAGATTAGAAAGAAGAACAACTTTAGGAAATAGATTAAGTGATAAATAAGATAAAATTTCAAAGTGAATATGAGGAAGGAAATTGAAAATATCTTTCATGATTTTTTTGAATACTCTTATCATTATTATATGGAATTCCCAAATAGGTGATTGGTATGGCAGAAAACGGACAATACCATTATTTATACTAAAATAGCTTTCTTGTGTGCACTATTGACCTCGGCCTCCCATGGATAATTGATGCTTTGCTTCACAACTAATCGTGGCAATAGCTTTCCCTAATGAAACTAATATGAACCCAAACAATACATTACCCCAGAAACGCATATCATCATCAAAATCGATCAAAACCTTAAACTGAAAACATAAATACAAATTTACCTCTATCGTCTCCAAAAGCTACAGTGTGTTGTTCTACTTGTAATGGGGAACGACACTCTGATTTGGGCCAATTCCTTCAATTGCAAAATCTTCAAAATCAATGTCGATGTAGTGAACAAGAATCGAGGGTGAGGCAGGAGAGGGTTTTATACTTTTATATGATTTAAATTTATTTCAACCCTCATATGCGGTGGCCGGTGAGTAAAAATAACGTATCGTTTTCTCTAGCTGGATCGTTTAAGTAACGGATCGCAAAACATAAACCATGGTTATAAAATTAACGGCAAATACTCACTGTATTTTCAAGTGTTTTTTTAGAAAAGCCTATTATTTTTTTTGGTTCGTGTAGCCACAAATTGGACATAGAGTTATCATTTTAACCAATTTAACGATTTTATGGTTAACTCTGTTAAATTTTTTACTAAATCAGTTCTAAAAATTAAATTTGGTCCCTGTAATTTGCAAAATTTACAAAACATGTCCAAAACTCGGTTTTATATTTTTTAACTTTTTTATTTTCATTTACTTTTTTATTTTTTAATCAGAGCTAAACTTGCTTTTATATTTTTTATATTTTTCCGTTCTTTTTTCATTTTTTTGGTTTTTTTGTTTAACTTCTTTTTTTCGTGTTTTTCGTTTTTGATATTCACTTATTTTTCATATTTGTTTATATATTTTTTTCGTTTTTTTTTCTTTTTAATTGTTTTTTCATTTTTTTTAGAAAACCAAAAAAACTCAAACACTAAAAATGTATTATACTCTAATATATTCATACACTTTACATTTTCTAGAAAATTATCAAAAGAAATTATCAAATTGACGAAAAACAAAACGTAACACAAATACGAAAAAAAAAAAAAAAAAACAAAAAAATACGAAACAAATACGAAAAATATAAAAAATATTCATACACTTTAAAAATTTTGATAAATATCGAAAGAAGTTATCAAATTGACAAAAAAAACATAACGTAAATTTTATTTTAGCAAAAGTAAAGAAAAACGAAAAATCGAAAATAAAGAAAAAATGAAAATAAAGAAATACCAAAAAACGAAAAATAAAAAAAAAAGAAAAATATATGAAAAATAAATGAATATAAAAAAACAAAAAAAAAGTTAAATAACAAAAAATATATTTAAAAAAACAAAAAATATATAAAAGCAAGTTTATCTTTAATTAAAAAAATAAATAAATAAATGAAAATAAAGAAGTTAAAAAACATAAAACCGAGTTTTGGACATGTTGTGTAAATTTTTGCAAACTATAGGAACCAAATTTGAACTTTTAGGACTGATTTTGCAACAAATTTAACAGATTTAACCATGAATCGTTAAATGGGCTAGAGTGGTAACTCTATGTCCAATTTGTGGCCAGAGCCAACCAAAAAAAATAATATGGCTTTTCTTAAAAACACGTGAAAATGTAGTGGCTTTTATGGTATTTGCCCTAAAATTAATTAAATTTTCATATCAAAAAAATAAAAATTATTAATCAATCATTTTAAATAAATTGGTAAATTACACGAATGGTCCCTGTGGTTTGGGGTAATTTGCGTAGTTGGTCCCTGAGAAGAATTTTTAACTCAGACGGTCCTTTTTGTTTGCTTTTATTGCACGTCTAGTCCCTGGTCGATATAGAAAGACAGTTTTACCCTTCTAATTTTATTTTTACTTTACTTTTTATTATTATTGTTTTTTTTATAAAAGATAATGCAAAAGGGGCCCACCTTACCCCTTGTCTCTTCAAACTAGTCTTTTCTTAAACATCCACCGTGTACCATCATTCTTCACCTTATACCTCCACCATTCCAACTGAGAACCCACCATCTTCACTCTTCTTCCACTCAATAAACACCTTCGTCAGCCATCCTCTACTACCGCTAACCACCCAATACAACCTTTCTCCATCTCTATTCCCACCTCCTTAATCATCCTTCATCCACCTGAACACCACCTTCGTTTATTGAATCTAGCCAAAACAGAACCCACTACACAGCCATCATTGAAGACCCTACACCACCTTCCTTTCAACCATCTTTCACCCTGTCACCACCATTGACCCTTTCATATCGATCCCCTATTCTTGTGTTACTACTGACCTGAAGTTTCGATTCAAAACATAAAATTAGAAAGGGGAAGGAGACCTGCTATCGATTCAAGAAGATACAAAAGTGTCGATTGAATGTGAGAAAAATAAAGAGGGAAAACAATATCAATTTGAGTGGTGGAGAGAAAGAAGGTTGCGATCGACTTAGAGAGGAGTTGAGATATTTGGTATCGATCGAATTTTGAGAAAGAAAGAGGGGTCGATTTAAAGAAAAAAGCAGCACCAAATCAAAACCCACCTGTGAATTGTTTTTTTTTTCTTAAGGGAAGTTTCGAGCAAGGGCTTTAACGAAAGCACTCTATGGCGATTGGATACTTCATAAATTCCGACGAGGAGTTCCAAGAATACCTCTGAAACAAATCCATGGAATCAAAGAGATAGTAATTGAGGCTCACAAAAACCACAATTCAAGATGCAATCGACCAGGGGGGATGTAAAATTCAAGATGCAATCGACCAGGGGGGATGTAAGCGACTGTGAAAAGGCGAGACGAAGGAAGGGTGGTGGCGGCGGCGTAGGAGATGACGATAGATAAAAGGCAAGAAAGGGAGAGGGTTATGGGTTGTTCTTCAATATCGGAGATATAGAGCAATAAGGGGAAGGATACAAGGATATTGGGGTAAAATTGGCAGTCGATGTTGGCTATAAAGATGTTTCCGGAAGGTGGGAGGAAATGCAGGTAGTAGACACGATGCAGGTGGAAGAAGAGACATAATGAAGAAGAAGGGAAAGCGTCATACGACGACTGTTTTTTGGAACCGGCAATTTCAGGGCATTTTTTAATATATATTTGTTGTTTTTAATATATTAATAATAAAACGAGTAAAAGAAAAGTAAAAAATATTTAATAAGGGTAATATAGTCTTTTTATCTTGAACATGGACCAAACGCGTAACAAAAATATATAATAAGGACTGTCCGAGTTAAAAAAAAAGAGTTTATGGACCAAACGCGCAGATTACCCTAAACCATAAGGACCATTTGTGTAATTTACCCTAAATAAATTATTAATTAAGAGATATTTTTTTAATTATATAAAATCTTAATCATTGATTTAAATAAATATATGAAGTTATATCACCTTATAAGTTGTATTAATTTTATTTTATTTTTTAATCTAATGTTATTAATTTAATATAATTATAGTGAGAAAATTTATAATTTGAAATTTAAAATGAAGAATCAATTACTAATTTAATGTAATTATACTGAGAAATTTAAAATTTGAAATTTGAAATGGATAATTAATTGGGTAACAAGTGGCATGATATGTGACATTTAATATTAATTAGGAGTTTTAATAGTATGACTGTAACACCTGGGAATTTGGGGTATATTTATTTAGCTCTTCTTCTTCTTGTAGTTGTCAAGTTTGGCCTTAAATGAAATTGTGGCAGATGAGTACGCTGGGCGTACAAAGGAGTACGCTGCGTGTACTCATACGCTTAAGCTGGACGCGGTTTACACATGGTACGCTGGGCGTACCTTAACTACGCTAGGCGTAGTGAGCACAGACTCAAAACCCTAAATCTGACTTGTGCACTATAAAAGGAATATTAAGGCCTTTTCCCCAGCCACCATACTTCAGAGAGTGAACCCTAAGAGAGAAGAAAACCTGTAGTAGGCTTGTGTGTGTGTGTTCTTAAGCTTGATGGTGCCATTTCAAGGTGAAGAAGGTGAAGAGGAGGCCTTTGGGAGAGCTTGAAGTTGGAGAGCAAGAGTAGATCCGAGTTCTACATAGGTTGGAGCTTCCTTCTGAGGTAAAAAGCTTCTATCTTTCCTAGCCTTTCTTGTTTTATGCTTTATGGACCCATTTCTAGGGTTTTTGGTCCCAGGGTGGAGACTTTATGGGCAAATGGTCTCCATTGGCCTAGATCTTCCATATTTCAGAACTATAAGAGTTGTATGTTCATAAAAATGTGATCTCTGGACGAGATTATTGAGCCATGCATGAGATCTAGATCTTTTGAGGAAGGAGGAAAGGTGTTAGGGAGTGTAGGGACCTTTACAGCCATGCAAAGGCTTAAAGGTTCTGACTTTATGTTATAAGGACTGTTAGGGAGCCTAGATCCAAGAGATGGGCTAAGGTCTTAACGGGTTAAGACCCATAAAATGGATTAAGTGAAACGGAAGTTATGCGCCGCGTAATTCCAGTACGTCCCGCGTACTGGGTTGAGGTCCCTGATTAGTTCCTTAGGCGTTTATGTACGCTGAGCGTACCAAGGAGGTACGCACCGCGTAACCCCTCTGTGGGCTTTTGGACTAGAGTTGATATTTGGGCCTTAAGTGTTGGGCTTGAATCCTTGGGCCTGCGTAGTTGAGCATATGAGCAGAGAATTAATTGATGTCTTGGGCCTCATGTTGGGCTTGTCTTGTAGGGTGAGGTTGTACCTTGGGGAAACCCATTTATTAATGGGCCTTGGTGCGCCCAATGGATTTAGAGCATTGATGGGCTGGTAAGTGGTCTATCTTTAGACCTAATAAGTGAAAGGTTGGTCCTAGTTTCTAATAGTGGCAATAATGGGATTTGGCACAGAGTTAGAGGCCGGTGTTAGGAAGCAGCGTGACTAGAGGATGATTCTTCGTGCCAGGTGAGTCTTCTCAATATACTGTACCTGGAAGGGTACTTATGTGTGACCGGAAGGTCTTGTATGATAGAATGTATGTTGTATATGCGGTTATGTGATATGTATGTGCTATGTATGTTATGCATGATAAGGACCGGAAGGTCAAGATGATGTTTATGTGGTATGTATGTTATGTATGCTAAGGACCGGAAGGTCAAGATGATATAGACCGGAAGGTCAAGTGGGTGCAGACCGGAAGGTCGATACGAGTAGGACCAGAAGGTCTACCGGAGTTCGGGACGGAAGTCCCCTAAGACACTTGGATCGGAAGATTCCATAGAGTATGGCCTGGAAAGGCGTATGTGTGGTGTGTGGTATTTTGGGGAACTCACTAAGCATTTATGCTTACAGTTGTTATGATATGTGTTTCAGGTACCAGTGATGATCGCGGGAAGGCGCCGGCATGATCAGTACACACACTAGGAGTTTTACATGTTATGATCTTGGGATCTAATGTTATGGGTTGTTATGTGATGCAATGACATTTTATAACTCTTATGAATGAAAGGGTGTTTTTAAATGTGAAAAATTGTTTTGAAAATTTACGTCGTTACAATGACACTTGTCAATAAGAGAATAAACTTATTTTTTATTAGAATAGAAGATATGACAAAATTGGTCCACGTGATATGTATTTTTTTTTCCGTTTTTAGTCCAAACTTCGATTTTTTGGCTTCGTGGTCCTTTTGACCATGTTTGTATGTGATTTTAGTCCATCCGAAAACTAAAATTATTGTAATACCCTTATATATTTATTTTATATTTTTCTTTCTTGCTTTATATATTTAAATAATTATAAATAATAATAATAAACTTCTCTTTCTCTCTTTCCCTCTCTCTTTCTCTCTTTATATATACACAAGAACAACTCGTTTTTGGGATCTGATGAACTGCCCTCGTCATCTTCTGCTTTGATTTTGAACCCAGAAACCTTTCAGGGAAGATGTATTAATTTCTGATTTGGCGATCGAACTCGATTTGCATAGAAGGTGAAGTTTTGGACGTTTAGAGACAAAGAGAGTAAGTTTGGGTGTTGGTAGTTAGTAGCTAGGGACAGATTAATCTTTCTTCCTCCATGCATGTGACTAATGAAGGATTGGACATCTGCTTCATTATAAGAACCCCCATATAACACACATATACTCTATGGAAATATATGATTCGTCATAAGAACACCCACCATTCCAGCTACCACCAAACACTATCACCATGTGAACTGCCCTTGAAAAACCCACTAGCACGTACCTAATTTCGAATTCAAGAGAAGATGGAAAGATTGTGATCGATTAGATAAGAGGGAGCGAATTTGGTGCGATTTTTACTGCCTGGGTCGATTAAGAGTGAGTCATAACGTGGGAAGGATTGCGATCAATTAGAGAAGAACGAAGGATTGTGATCGATTAGAGCTCGATTGATTCTGGAAAAAAAGAGAATGAAGGGAGTGAAAGGGCCTATGATTTTTGGTGCTTGATTCGATTAAGAAAGAAATCATAGAAAATGGCAGCGGTTCTTGAATCTGAAATTGTTTTTGTGTTTTTGTTTGTGTCTTTTTAAAGCTGTAAAAGAGGTTTATTGAATGGATTAGTTTTTGCGATCTTGAAACCCAGAAACAACAGGTTTATATAGAGAGAATGAGAACGGAAATTTAAAAATCATCACATTGGGTTAAGAACACAAATTTCAAAAATTGTTTGTGCAAACACACACGATTAGTGGTATAGGGTAGGTGTTCATAAGTGTGTGTCTGTGTTTTTAAATAAGTGTGTGTATGTGTGTGTTCTTAAATGGGTATTTGTTTTGTCTGTTTATGTTTTGAACGGAACTTAGATAATCTACATTATATGTGTTTGTGTTTATGGTTATGTGTTATAAGTGTGTGTTTTTGAGTTTGAAGAAAAAACCCAAATAATATGGATTGTGTTTATATGTGTGTGTGTGAGAGAGAGAGAGAGGTGTTTTTTTATTTTTTATTTTAATTATTTAAATAGAGAGAGAGAGAAAGAGAGAGTTTTTACCTTACGCATTGACATGGGCCTCTGAAACATATTTTGGCCGCCCAACAATGGCGATGGGGTTGAAGTATTTGGAGTACAAAGTTGTTGTTGATGAGAGCTCCTTGATACGTTCATATGGACCAAATGATCCTGTAATTGCTGATCCGGATTCCTTATTTTCTAGAGGTTATGAAGTTGTAAGGGCTATTTATGTGGATGGCCAGAATATGACGATTGATCTTTCAAGGTTTAGGGCCACCATTGTTGAAGCACTTATGCATCTTCAGCATCCATCTCCTCCAAATTGATGGAAGAAATCATAAGGGCAATATTTACTTGTTGGCTTTTGTAACAATAAAAAGATATAAATGTTAGATACTTTAGAATCAGAACAAACAAAAAATATGAGCACAACATATTAAATGGATTTTCTGATTTATTTGTTTTCATGCTGCTTTGGAAAATTGAATGATGTAGCCAAAATTATATTTCCTATTTAGTTAATTAGTGATAAAGGCCGAAGTTTTGAATCCTTCACACCAACCTTCATTCATAGAGTGTTAGGCTATTAGCTCCATGAAAGCTTCAAATATTGTCTGTGGTAAGTTATTAATGAACTATCACTATGCTGACCTTACTAGTAGATGCTTGTGCACAGATTGCAAAAATTAGCAATGTCAAAATACATGCCAACATATTCTATCATGTCATTTCATGTCAATGCGACAAATGAGCCTTGATAATTTTTTTTGTACATATGAATAATCAATCCCTTTGTATTAGTTTTTAGGGTTAATGTCATTAAATAGTAACCAAGTTTCATGTTTATTCTACCTAAGTACCTCAAACTTGTTTTGAAGAGGTCCCTTTTACCCCTCCAAGTTTTACTTTTGTTTCAATTATGTGAAAAATAATAGAACTGTTAAATAGATTATACTTTTGGCTGTTTTATTTCCTTTTGTATAGTATAGGGGTGATTGTGTAATATGTATCATATATATACTAATTAATATAAGTAACCCTAATTAAGGGTTTTCCACATATTTCATCATGGTATTGAGTCTCACATCAATCCAGAGCACCTCGTGATTTTTTTTCGGCACCTTCACTTCCTGCGCGTCTTTTGTCGTTGATCCCAGCCAGCCACCAAAGCTCCAACAATAGGTCTGAAGCTGATCATCCAACAACACCTCTGCAATGTTGTTGTTTCATTTTTTTATGATTGGTTGTTGTTTATGTTCCCGTTTGCTGCTGCTGTATCACGAGGGATTACATATTATGGAGATTGTTTTTTCAAGATTGTGCCTACCCTTCTGCTGTGAAACATCCCAAAAATTATGACCCAAAGTTTCTTTTTTGATTTAAGTAAAAACAGTATTCCAACACATTGTTCATACAACCAAATAAAATAAGTATGTCAACATCATAAAAATCAGAGTATGTCCCATAAACATAATCCATATGGTGTGTGCGATGCAGTCAACCCGAGCTCTTCCCATTGAAACCGGAAGTACCTGAAACACAAACTAAAAACCGTAAGCATAAAGCTTAGTGAGTTCCCCAAGATACCACATACCGTACATATCATATAACGGGCCCCACCCAATGAGATACGGGCCTCGCCCACCCTCGTATAACGGGCCCCGCCCAATAAACATACATATACAAGCACATACAAGTATCACACTGACAATAATTATATCAACATAACATGTAACACCCGGAAAACTTGAAGGCCAATTAAGGAAAGAAAAACCCCAAATCAAGAGGGAAACTCGTCGACTCAAAGGAGGAGAACTCGGCGAGTAAGAATAGATTTGGGACGCGGGTTGGGAAACTTACTCGACGAGTTGGTCAGGGTTTGGGAAACCCTAAATCCGAGTTTTTGTACCCTATTTAAGCATCCTATTCTCCACCTTTCGGCTTCATCTCCAGCCTCCATTTTCCAAACCCTAGATCTCGAACCCTAATACCATAGTGAGTCATTTTTGAGTGTTCGTGTGAGTGTTGAAGCTTGGGAAGGAAAAAGAAGCTTGGGGGAATCAAGAAGAAGCTAGTAGATCCAAAAACACCTTGTTTTTCTCATCAATTTTGGTTAAGAAAGTCTCAATCTTGCTCACTAATTACTTAGATCTCCTTTCTTACCTCTTTAATGGGTTTTTGGTCCAAGGAGCTTGATCCTTGGGAAATGGACGTCCCAAGTGTACATCTTTCCAGATCTAGAGCCATGGAGGGCTTTCATGGCATAAAGGTGCAAACTTTATGGCCATTAACGCCCCATGCAAGCTATAGGTGTTGTTTTGGCCTTTAAACTCCAAAAGGCCATGCATGAAGGAAAAAGGTGGAAGCTTTACGTGTTTTGTAGTATCTAAAGCCCAGATATCAGTTTATATGCCTTGTTTTAGAGTGTTGATGATGTTTAGATCAAGATCTAAGTCTTAAAGGACTAGGGTTTGAGCTATAGCCATTAAGTGAGAGTATTAACGGGTAAAGCGAGAAACTTTACCCTTAAAAGGACATTTTCAGTGTATATGAGAAGTATGAAGCTTAGATCTGAAGAGTAAGGGCTTAATCCATTAAGAAGGCCCAAGCAGACTGAGGAACTCGGCGAGTCCATGGAGGGACTCGACGAGTTGAGATGGTTTGTCCCGAATCTATACAGGAGGAACTTGATGAGTCTGTGAAGGGACTCGACGAGTTGGTTCGTGTTTTCGCGACTATGAGTTGCAAGGGAACTCGACGAGTCAGGGGGTGACTCGATGAGTTGAGTTAACTCAGAGCGTTGACTTTGACTTTGACCAATGTTGACCTAGTTTGACTTTTGAAGGCATTTGGACAAGAGTATGTGAGGGTTGGTATGGTCTTCCACCCCAATGAGGACTTATGGTTAAGTTATAAGAATCCCAGACTTGTCTAATTTGTATGATGATCGATAGCTCGGGGAGCCGTAAGATCAACAATTCGGGGATTTACCAGCTAGCAGCAAGAGATTTATTCGCGAGGTTCTGCAGTCAGCTTGTGAGGTGAGTCTCCTCACTGTTTGTATGGGTCTAAGGCACCAATTCCGAACCATTTAGTTTATGTATGGTAGGAAGACACGTGGGTTAGCCATAGGCATTGTGTATGGAAGACCAGGAGGCGACTACTGGCACGCTGTATGCTATTATGTATGGTAGGAAGACCTGAGGGTTAGCCCTAGGAAATATGTATGAAAGACCAGGAGGTGGCTCCTGGCACACAATATGTTCATTAGCTAAGTAAAGTAGTATGTATGCTAGTTGTATTTGTGATACTTGCATGGAAAATCAAGAGGCGGCTCTTGGTACTTATCTGTAAGACCTAGGGGGTGGCCCCCGATTTGGCAAGAAAGACCACGTGGCGGTCTGTGACATAACGACAAGACTGTGTACGACACATAGCAACTTATTTGATATATGATTGATGTGTATGGCTCACAGTATGTATGGCATGTATAGCCCAATTGATATGTATGGTATGTGGTATTTGGGGAACCCACTAAGCTTCGTGCTTACGCTTTTCAGTTTTGGTTTCAGGTACCTTCAATTTTCAGATAAGGAGCTCGGGACGATCGCATCGCATTCATGCATATTATTCTGCATTATGTGTCTTTGGAATTTGACTCTGATATTTATTTTAAATGAAATGTTTTCAACGCCTGGCACAAAGTTATTAAGTGCTTTTCTTGTATTAAAAATGAAATTTTTGGTCTTAAATTTTGGGATGTTACATAACCAGTCAAGGGTCGACATTAGTGCCTTAGACCCGCTACACCCAATGAGGAAACTCACATCGAATGTTGAGTCTCACTGAAATAAATCCCTAGTTGCTGCCCTGACGACTCCTCAAGATAACAGTACACAATAACACCCAATTAACACTTGGGTTCTATTCCATTTATGTTCGTCGTTTTACTATTGATAATTCTGTTTCTGTTGAGTTTGATCCCTTTGGTTGTGCTTCCCTTCAACGTTGCAATAGTGATCATCATGATTTGTACATATATGTATGCCTAACGTACGAAGGAACTTATCACCCAACAAATGATTTATTTTACAAAGACTTGGAAAGAATACCTGGATTCGAGTGTTATATATATATATATACACACACACACACACACACACACACACACACACTAGCCGTTTACCTGCGTCAAGCAACGGATGTGAATAATTTATTTCAGAAATTAGTTTCTAGATGCGATTAGTTTTTTTTTGTGCAAATAGTTTACTACTTGTAAATAAGTATCAATAAGAGTCATGTTAGCAGAAAAAAAAAAATTCGATAAAAATTAAAATTGAAAAGTAGAGATTCTTTACAATTGTACATGAACACATGATTGATTGTGCATTATTAAACGTGCAACACTTCTTTTTGCACCACATTTGATGTATAAAATTCACTACCGTTGAATGGTTCGTCGGGCTCCACCAATACTTTTGGATTGACACGTGATATTTATCTGGATAATGCCACATAAAGTTTTCCATGCGAGAAAAACTGATTCTAGAAGATAAATACCTGGATTTGGAATTGTTTGTCCATGATAACTTTATTTATTGTAATCACATAACATAATCAGATTGGAAACTATTTTCATCTTTAGCTTGAATAGGAACATGGCATCGACGCTTCGTCCCATATGATTATTTTTGCAATATGAAGTAGTTGAGTAGTACCACTTGGTCTTGTAATCTTGTAAACTGATGAAGTAACCGCGAGTGCAGTATGACCACATGAATGAATTTTAGCAAGTAAAGCTTTGTATAAAAATGTTTTTCCTGTTCCACCAAGACCATCTATGAAGAAGAGTCCTTGAATATTGATATGGACATGAAACATGATTTCATCAGGCGTAAATTTTTGTTTAGGATTGAGAAAATTTCGAGCATGCAAATGTTCAGATGCTCAAACCATTGAGAATTCTTCTTGTACCTCATGAAAACTCCATATTCTAAATCGACATTTTCATTTTCCTTTAGAAGATCAAACTTTCTATACACTTTTGTATTGTCGCTTATAATCTTCTGAAAGAGCATTTTAATGATCATCCCATAACTTTCGAGCATCTCCTAGCTCACAAAAAGTCAATAACATTGTAAATAGCCTTCTAAGAGCATTGGAAAACTAACAACAAGATGTCTTTGGAAGACATTGTGATAAACCATCATCGGATTTTATTAACCCTCTTTCAAGAACTGTTTTTCGAAATGTGGGGTATTTTACATTGTCGATTGTGTAGATATTATTAAAACATGTAGGGCCACTATATGCAGTAAAAGTAGACGAAGGTAGTATCACTCCCCTTCCGCAGAATTAGTAGGGTACCCGCGCAATGCAGCGAGCGACACAATTTTATTTTGGTGATTCATTTTTTTCCTAGATGAAAAATAGTTTGCTTTCAACATATTTTGATCAGTGTCGGTCGCTTATTTTCGTACCACTTTTTTATCATTTCTTTTTTCTGGCGTGTCTTTTTCCGATTGGATTTCGTTCAAGCGCAACTTGGTCTATCGGTACTTTTCGTTAGTTTTTTCGGTTCAAATTCACGTTTTTTCTGGTCGACTTTACTTTTTTTTTTGTTTTAGTTCTACTTTTATGGATTTAAACTTCTTCTGGAATTAATTTCTTTTTTTGTGAGTTGTTTGCTTTCGAAAGGGTGATATAGTTTTCTTTTGAAAACAAAATCGACAAATTTAGCTTTTTTTCCGTTATTTTTATATAAATTTATTCGTATTATATATATATATATATATATATATATATATATATATATATATATATATATATAT